>NW_019396194.1:0-40363 GCF_000591075.1 Eurytemora carolleeae
AACGTTGATCGTTGATTGTTGAACGTTAAACGTTGATTGTCATTGTTGATTGTTGAACGTTAAACGTTGATCGTTGATTGTTGAACGTTAAACGTAAATTGTTGATTGAACGTTAAACGTTGAACATTGATTGTTGATTGTTGATTGTTGAACGTTAAACATTCAACATTGCTCGTTGAATCTTAAACCCTTTTTTAAGCAGACTGATCGTTATACATTGGATAATGAATATTTGACGTCAGACATTGGACAAGATATAAGACTTTGGACTTTAGACATTGGATATCAGACATAAATTGGACATTGGGCCTTAGAAATTAGACATTTTATATCAGAATTAGACATGAGACTTTGGACATTGGACATTGGACACCGTACATCAAACATGGACCATTAGACACTAGACAATAGATATTGGACATCAGACAGTCTTGAGTAAACAATGTGTTTGTAATATCTCACATTGGACATCAGACATTGTAGATTAGACAATCTGCGTTTCCTTTTTTGTATTATCTCGCTAAAATATGTATGCCTTAAAGGTGGTTCAATTTATCAAGAGGGGGAGAGTAATGAGACTTTTGCTCGAGTTTCTAGATCCTAATTGTTCAATTTAAAAATTGGGGAAAAAATAAAAAAGATATTCGCAATTTAATCTAACTATCTATCTATTTAGTACCTGGTGATGGACTACTACTGTGGAGGGGATCTGTTGACCCTGCTCAGCAAGTTCGAGGATCGTTTACCCGAGGACATGGCCAGGTTAGTTTCTCAAGTGCTCGGTGTTGCCCGTGGAATTTTACAAACAAGTTTTCGAACTTTCAAATTTTGAAAGAAAAAAATTTAATTTTATAGAAAAAAAAACGTATTTTTTAAGCCCCATGTCAGCCCCGGGGAACCAATGAGTTCCTTAAAAAAGTGTTGTTAATTTAGTCCTGTCGTTCTAGTGCCTCGCAACTAAGTTTTCTATATAGGAGTCAACCTATTTAACTAAGAACTTTAAATCTTGCTAATACCGTGGTTCTACAGAGTTCCTTAGTCAAAATTTGAGGCAAATCGGTTAACGGACTCCTAAGTTATGGTCGGACAGACAAACAGAGATTACAACTTTAAATATAGTGATATGAGCGAAGTGCTTATTTTTACATATTTCCTATTTTTTATATTTACGGGTTCTTAAAACACGACCATAATTATATGTCATTAGTGAAATTCATTTTTTTCATTTCATCTTCGCAACATCTGAACAATTTCTCTTAATCGACAAGATGTTAAATTTCTCGGTTTATGATATTTGCGACACCCCCCCTTAATTCCTTTTTTTATGTTCCTCATGTCATACTGAATATCAACATTTGGAAATAATATTGTTGTGTCAAAACATTTTTTGAGATAAAAATAAAATTATTTTTCTTTTGCCAATTTTTATAATTTTTGTAAGATTTTTTTTTATGAAACTGTTGTGCACTTTCTAATGCTTACATAGTTTGTAGTGAATTTTATCATTGACGCTAAAGTGTGGGACAAGATTAAATCTTTGACAAGGAGAGAAAATTTTATATTCTATGCACATATGGAGGAAACTTTCTTACAATATATGTTCAAAATAATATGTTATATTCAAAATTATTTTTTGGGGGGTTTTGAAGGACTACCTTTTAAAATTCTGGAGGACAGAAAAGCGCTGCTACCATGAGCCAAGTCGCAGAATCATCTCCGAGACCCACATTCTGATATTATTTTGTTAGTAAACAATTTGATTTCCCCTTCTGCACTTAGTGGCTCAACAAACGTGGATCGGATGTGATTCTACGAATTATGGCTCTTGATTACTGTCACCCCTTCCATGAAAACCCTGAGCTTTGCAGCCTTGACTTGCCTTAAATTGAATGTAAATATTATTTTTACCCTTATCCTAACACGAAAGTGCATTAAAGGAAACCCTGTTCATTGTTAAATTTATGAGAAAGAAAAGCTTTAAAAATTTATTTCTGAATAATGAAAAATATGCATTTCTCTAAATTTGTTGATAATCCGCCTCAATTTGGTAATATTAAGGATAGGTTTTAAAGGTTCTAAGAACGTATCTCATGTAAAAATCTTGGTAAAAACTGCCAACCTTAAAACCAGTTTATATGCAGTTAATCTTCTTGCTGACGCATTTATGTGCTGAAAACCCCCACGTTGCAAACATGTTGACCGAAAAACTTACTGTGTAAAAGCGTAACTGAATCTTATTTTACGAGAATTGTTTTTTTTACACATTCTTGACCATTCCCCCCTCCCCCTTTGTATGCTTTGTTTAAGATCCCCTTCAGACCCCCTGAACCCCTTTTTCCACCCCTCCTGATTCCAGATACCCAGGATTCCCCTTCTTACCCCCTGGATCCCCTTTCCACCCCTTCGGACCCACGGATCATTTTTCCATCCCTTCCGATGCTTGGATCCCCTTTCCACCCCTTTTAACACTGGATTTCCTGTAAAACCCTTTTGACCCCCCTGGATGCCTTTTCCACCCCTTCTTACACCATGATCCCCTTTCTGACCCCCTATCCTCAGGATCCCCTTCTGACCCCCCTGGATCCCCTTTCCACCCACTGGTTCCTCCCACTTGTGTTCTTATGCCGTCATATCCAGCATATCATTCAATCCTTTGATATGGGTTCCCAGGGAGGATGCAGAAAATAATAAAAATGCAGTTTTTATTAGAACCCTCCCCCCCCCTGTTCCCACGTACCTTCCTTCTATCCCCTGCTCCATTTTATTTAAGAAAATGATTGTTTCTATCCCAAAAATTTTCCTCAAAACCAGTATTTAACCAAAAAATCTCTTTATATAAAGTAGTCATCTCTGTAAGTCTGTTCATTTGTATGTCTGATCCTAACTCATGAACCTATTTGTCTAAAATTTAGTTTGAGGAACTCGGAAACCCCACGGGAATGTTTTAAGTTAAGTTTAACAATTCGGAAAAGCCTAGCTTTCAGACAACGCTGGGTTCCCAAGTTAGAAACATGTTGAATAATAGTTTATAATTTTTAGGTTTTATATTTCCGAGATGGTTCTGGCGATCCATTCTATTCACAACCTGAGATATGTACACAGAGATATCAAACCTGACAACGTTCTCCTAGATGCTCATGGACATATTCGACTAGCAGACTTCGGGTCATGTCTTAGGTGGGCCTTTAAGTTGCGATGCAAGTCTTTACATTGAAAGTCTTTTTGGTCAAATCAATCGTTAATGTTCAAATTTTAAGTCCTTTAAATTAAAAGTCTTTTTGGTTTAAAAAAATAGTCTTCTATGTTCAAAGTCTTGAATGTCTTCAATTTTTTTTAAGTCTTTAAAGGGTCTGTCACGTTTTGAACAACGGTATCTTTTTCTTTAATATTTGAGTGTTTAATGATGATTTTACTGATCTTGATCGTTAATTATTATTATTATTATTATTATTATTATTATTATTTTTCACAGTGAATTATTTTCTAATTCCTACCTCAAAGATGAACTCGATAAAATATTTCCAAATCAAGATTGTTATTATTGTTCATTAAAAGAGAATTTAAATTAAACAACCCTGTATGTGTGTCTCCATGAAATTAGCGTAATTATTGTATTTTATTTTCTGTTGACCTACACGCGGCCAGTTGCAATTCTTAGAATCCAAATTTTCTACTTTTTTTCCAGAAATTTATCCCTGGGAAATTTTATTCTTTAGACGTCTTCTATAGAATTGTACGGGTACAGAAATCTGGTTATAAAAAAGATAGGGTTGGAAAACCCCCGTTTTTTTTAAAACCAGCCCACCGGGTTTTATTGGGTTTAAATTTTTTTTTTTATAACCCATTTAATTTATTTAGATTTAAAGCTTTTTAATACATATGAATCCTTCATTCTTATGATTTTTTGTAATTTTAATCTAACAATGTGTTTAATGTTGTTTAATAAAATTTAATGAAATTCTTAAAATGTCAAGAACATGAATTCTCTCATATCGAATATTTTATTTTTAAGTTTTTTTTTACATTTTTAAACAGATTGTTTTTGTGATAAATATGCAACACATTTTCTTAATTGATATAAGTAAATATTATGGCAGTATGTCTCGGTGCAGGTTTTTGCTATATGTTTTAATCAAAATTAAAAATAAATAAATGTTTTTAAAAAATATTTCGAACTAGAGTTAAAGCAAGTTCATCTACTCCTTCAACTTTTATTTGTGGCTCTATCTGAGAGCATAATAGAACAAAAAAATCGCGGATTTGATAAAATTTTGTCGTTGATTTTAAATCTTTACTAAAATCAAAATCTTTGATGACAAAATTTTGTATTTCTGAGAGCAGTCATAAACCTTCCTTGGGGTCATGTGAGGTCCCACAAAAAATGTTGGCCCGATCGGTTCAGCCGGTGTCACGTTTATAGGTTACAAACAAGCAAAGTATAAACAAAGATTGTCTGTACAGTGTACAGTGTACAGTCCATATATCCTGTAAACTTTAATGAATGTATCTATCTCTCTATCTTGAAATTGGTTTGTTTATTTTACACTGATTATATTAACTTGGCATCCTTATTCCTTATTGATATAAAGCAAAAGAAAATGTTTTTTCCTCTGAGAATAGATATAGATTTATTATCATCAAAAAGTTTTAGTTCACTGTTGAAATTCCAAAGTGTAAATAATTTTTTTGAAATATGCTATATTTAGAATGTACTAAGACATTTCGATATTTCTAATAATTAACGAGAGACAGAATTTGTTTTTTTAGAAATACTAGCCTTAGAGGGCGCTTCGCGCCCATCTTCTAAATTAATTGTGAACATGTTCTCTTTGTGTACATCGTAAAACAAAACAAAAATAATTCGCGGATTTTCACAAAAAACAGACAAACAAACAAACAAACAGACAGATAAGCCAAATTTATATATAGATTTACCTTTCACAAGACATAATAAACTAGTTGTTAGAAATAATTAACAAATTGTTATTTCTATATAATTTTGTCTAGACTGAAAGAGGACGGCACGGTACAAAGTAATGTAGCTGTAGGGACACCAGACTATATCTCACCAGAAATTTTAAGGGTAAAATTTTTTCTCTGAAACAAAATTCTTGTAAAATCGTTAAGAAATTTAGCAAGTAATTTAGGAATTATTGTTAAGTAATTTTCATATTATAAAGAATGTAAATCGTTTGTAGGCGAAAAAAGTTAAACAATTTAAAAATCCAATTGAAGAACATTATGCTTCAGTTGATTTTTAAATTTAATTAGTTATGCCCATTAATGACGATTATTATTGTGTCTGTAAAGCATGTCTTTTGCGTAATTCTTGGTGATTTTTAAGATTTTTCTTCTTAGTTAAAATGTTTGAATTTGGACATCTTTTGATAGATACATTTTATCTTGAAGAATTTGAATTTATGGCTTTTAAAAGGACTTTTCATTTAAAAATGATGGATCACAAGAAAAATAATGACTGAAGTACAATTTTTCCAAAATTTTTGTTTTTTATAAAAGTTTGAGGATAAATTTGTACGTTTGGCGAAAAAATGTCTTAACCAAAGGAGCAATCCCATTTAACGAAAGTTTAAATATTTTAGGCTATGGAGGACGGTCAGGGCCGGTATGGTTCTGAGGTTGATTGGTGGAGTCTAGGGGTGTGCATGTACGAGATGTTGTACGGTGAAACACCGTTTTATGCCGAGTCCTTGGTGGAGACCTATGGCAAGATAATGAACCATAAGGTAGAAAGATCAAGCTCATTATCAGCCAGGGTCGGATAAAGGAATTTGTCGAAGTTGTATACATGTTTTTTAACAATAAAACTTATTCTTGCCCTGAGATTTATCTTATAGGGAGTGTTCGTAAAAAAGGAAATGGGGCATAGGCTTAAGTCGAAAAATATTCGATGGTGATTGCTACTAATCTTACTTCTGTCTGTTGCGTTTATTAGGAGACAATTGTTAAAAACGACTCATACCGAAGAACGTAGCATCCATACAAATTCAGAAAATTGCAATAATCAACAGGGATCGCCAAAAAATCTATTCAATTCCAAACAAAACAAATCATTCAGATATTACGACCCATAATCATCGATTTTTTTCGACGCATTCGTATACGGTTGATATTTCATAATATACTTTGGTTGTTTTACATACAATGCAACGAGGATTTTTTGTCCGCTACGTGTAACCACAGAAACATCGAGGGCATAGAAGTTTTTTTGTTTTAAGACAAAAATCATCATCAAAATAATAAGTCGTTTATTATATGTTTAATATTTGGGAGCACTAGGATTCTTTTAGGTTTACTTTGAATGATTTTTTTTTCATCTGTCTTGAAAATTCTGCGGTTCGGATGTTGTCTGGAGAGGTTCATGGCATCTGACAAACCCCTTTCTCGTTTATATATAATGTTAGTTATATAATTATTTTATTTTAGGTTGGGACAAAACGGGATAAATGATTTTAAATCTCATCCGTTCTTCTCAGGAGTAGACTGGGAGCATATAACTACTTCAACAGCACCCTTCATACCAGAGGTAGGGACTGATCAGTCCCCCCCCCCTACAAATCCCCCCCCCCCCCCCCCCCCCCCCACAACCGTGTAAGATAATGGGTGGGCTTGTGTAAGGGACTGTAAGCGTAATTTCAAGTGAACCTCCATCGGAATATGGAAATGTCCGATCTAAAACGGTACCCTCGAAACCTTAATCGGATATAAAGTGTGTCGTTTTTGTGACTCAAAAAATGTTTATTTTTTGTGAGTTTTTCCATTGCTTCTTCTAAACAAGAATGAAAGAACAAGAATGAAAAGAAACGAAAACATTGATATCTCATTAATAGTTGATTAGACAATGCTTTCAAGGGTACCGTTGTAAATCGGATTGTCTCATTTTTACACGGAGTGGAGGTTCTCTTGAAATTACGCTTACAGTCCCTTTAAATAACTTGAAGTTTTGTTCTTTTACTCCCACTTCCCATCCTGGGTGGTAAGCCCTGCCAATTACTATGCAAAGATGTGCAAAAATATTTTTTATAAATTACAACTTTGACGGGACCGCAGCTCACTATTTACATTGCTACATTGCAAAACTTTTTAACAGCATAATCCCAAGAATGAATGGAAAAATTGACGATGATCTTATTTATTAATTAAAAATATATCAGAGTTCAAAAAAAGATTTTTCTTTAATGTGTTCAAAATGTAAACCCCTGAAGTGAGGCTGAAGCAAACGATTAACATAAACTTCCTTTGAGCAGTAGAAATCCGTATTGTGCCCTTTTGCTGCAAACATCATTATAAATGCATTTTCTAATGTTATTAATAATAATCATAGCAAACTCTCAACATAATTTTTACAATATAATCAGTTAGGGTCAAACCTTTCAGATTCAGGTCAGTTAGTGTCGAATCTTTCAGATTTGCAGATCAGTGAGGGTCGAATCTTTCAGATTCAGGTCAGTTAGGGTCGAATATTTCAGATTCAGGTCAGTTAGGGTCGAATCTTTCAGATTCAGGTCAGTTGTGGTCTAATCTTTTAAATTCACGTAATTTAAGGGTAAATTCTGTCAGGTCATTTCGGGTCAGGTAGGGTCAAACGTGTCAGGTCATTTGAGACCAATTAGGGTCAAACCTTCAGGTTCAGTTCAGTTAGAGTCAAATCTTTCAGATTCAGGTCAGTAAGGGTCAAACCTTTAAGATTCTGGTCAGTTAGGGTCAATCCTTTCAGTTTCTGGTTAGTTAGGGTCAAACCTTTCAGATTCAGGTCAGTTAGGGTCAATCCTCTCAGATCATTTGAGGTCAATTAAGGTCAATCCTTTCATATTCAGGTAATTTACTTTTCAGATTTAGGTCAGGTCTTGTCAATCCTTTAAGATCCTGTGAAGTATGATCCATCCTGTCAGATTCATGTCAGTTAAGGCCAATCCTTTCAGGTCAAAGAGGTCAGTTAGGGTCAATCCTCTCAAATTCAGGTCAGTTAGGGTCAAACCTTTCAGATTCAGGTCAGTTAGTTAGAATCTTTAAGATTCTGGTCAAGCAACTTCAAGCCTGTCAGATTCAGGTCAGTTAGGGTCAAACCTTTCTGATATAGGTCACTAGCGGTCAATCCTTTCAGGTCGTTTGAGGTCAATTCTTTTAGGTTATTTTTCGGTCAAGGGCAATCCTTTCAGGTCATTTGCGGTTAACCCTTTAAGTAATTTTACCGTTTTAGGAAGTTTGGTTTCTGGAACAAGTACTGCTGCAACTACTCCTATGCTCGACAACGTGGACGGAATCGCCAGGTCAGTAATACTTCGCTTTATTTTAGGTCGAGTTTATCCGAGTTAAGTCCAGTCAAGTTGAATTGAGCCGAGTTGAGTTGCGTTATACGAAAGCGTAAATGTTAATAAACTTTGAACTAAATAGAGTTAAGTTGAGTTAAGTTGACGAAGTTGAGTTAAGTTGAATTGGACAAAGTTGAGTTAAGTTGGATTGGACGAAGTTGAGTTAAGTTGAGTTGAACTTAATTGAGTTAAGTTGACTTGAACGAAGTTGAGTTACGTTGACTTGAACGAAATCGAGTTAAGTTGACTTTAACGAAGTTGAGTTAAGTTGAATTGGACGAAGTTGAGTTAAGTTGAATTGGACGAAGTTGAGTTAAGTTGAGTTGAACTAAATTGAGTTAAGTTGACTTGAACGAAGTTGAGTTACGTTGACTTGAACGAAATTGAGTTAAGTTGACTTTAACGAAGTTGAGTTAAGTTGACTTGAACGAAGTTGAGTTAAGTTGACTTGAACGAAGTTGAGTTACGTTGACTTTAACGGAGATGAGTTAAGTTGACTTGAACTAAATTGAGTTAAGTTGACTTGAACGAAGTTGAGTTAAGTTGGCTTGAACGAAGTAGAGTTAAGTTGACTTGAACGGAGTTGATTTAAGTTGACATAAACTGAGTTGAGTTAAGTTGACTTGAACGGAATTGATTTAAGTTGACTTGAACGGAATTGATTTAAGTTGACATAAACGTAGTTGAGTTAAGTTGACATAAACGTAGTTGGGTTAAGTTGACTTGAACGAAGTTAAGTTGACTTGAATGAAGTTAGGTTAAGTTGACTTGAATGAAGTTAAGTTAAGTTGACTTGAACGAAGTTAAGTTGAGTTGACTTGAACGAAGTTAAGTTGAGCTTTGTTGATAATCTGATTGTTAGATTTTTCAGATATAGATTTTAATTAATCGTTTTTCTGATGAAAAATGTTTTTAAAATCTCATAAAAAAAAATCATCTAAAATGATAGGTCTGCGTATGAGCGGAGGATAGACAGGTTGGAAAAGGAGAAGCAGGAGTTGACAAGGAAGCTGGGGGAGACTACCAGAACCCTGCAGGAGATGGTAAGCACCTTTAAGGGAGTGTTCCCTTATTTTGACAAGGGAATAAAAGGGAGTTAATCGTGCATCATTATTAGATAAGAACTTATCAATTCGTGTTTTTTCCGAAAATAAAATCAGGGTCTTGTACAGACTATAGAGGGATTTGACCTTTTCGGTTTTTCTTGAGGGATGGGGCTAAATAGCCCCTTGGAAAACAGATTTTACTTATACAGGAGGCTTGGCCCCCTTATCCTCTCCTACTGTTTAATCCCTTGAATACATGTGCCTAGGATCCATTTGATGCGGATCCGCTCCGAACAAAAATGGATCCGGATCCGGGTCATTTAATGATTTTTGCACAAATCTAGAAATATCAAAAAACGATTGCTTATTTGTATGCCTTATTTTGGTTGATATTTTGGATCCGCATGTTGTTGCGGATCCGGATCCAGGATGTGTTATAATCCTTTACGGGAGAATAAAAGTCATATTTCTTCGTTTGGATTTAACAGTGTCATTATTCATATATATATATATACTACATATACATTTGCACTTATTAACTTCTAGTGAATAATTAATAAACCTGAACCTAATTATAGCCTCATTTATTGTAAATTAGTCGTTATGTAACACATGTCATATTTCCAACTGGTTTTCTATCTAATTATCTATCTATAATCTATTTATATCTATTTAATTTATTTAACAGAATGCATAGTTAACCACTTAGTTTTGTGAGTTTGCACAAATAATGCAAATTGCTCAGCTAAAATATTTATGTTTTGTTTTATCCAACATAAAGTCGTTCCATTTTGATGCGGATCCGTATCCTGAATTTAGACTTGTGAAAAATGAACCCGGATGTGTATTTTAATTCTAGATCCGGATGATTTTTTTCTGAGTTGAAAATTGATAATGATTTATTCAAGTTTTGTTTTGACCTCAAGAAAAAAGAAAGGATTTGGTATATGTTGCACTGAGATCCGAATATACTGATCCGGTGGGGTATTGCAGATCCACATGAATATTCCGGATTCTAAGTAATTATTTAATCCTTCTTTTTGTTCAGGCCCATGGGGGTAAAGTGCCTGATAGTATAGAAAGTAGTGGCGAGGATAGCTCAGCACTTCTTATCAAACTAAAAGGTAACATAGATGATAAAGGGATATTTTTATTTTGAAATTTGTTTAGAAAATATTTTTAGAAAATAAAAATTTAAAAATATTAACTCCAACTCTTAATTGGTATTTACTAACTTTTATCTACATATCCCAATTTTATTCATTAAAGATAAAATTGAAATATTTTCTACAAAAATGTGCTTAAAGGGACTTGCGGTGTGATAAAAGTGATTCCCTGATTGACATGCTCAATTAACAACGATACCCTTGTTGATGCCTTTGTTTTGGCCAAATAAATAATTTTCAACAACATGGTTTCTCAGTAAGATAGTTTTGAGGATTTTGAATATGGAAAAACTCGATAATTTCTCGATCTGTGTTGCTCAGTTAAGAGTTTTAATGGGCACTGATGTCAATCGTGCATGGAACTCAATAAAGGGTCGCGGGTAAATACGTTTACAGACCTTTTAAACATTTGTTTTCGAGGGAAGTATACTCACCCCTGAATAGAGCAACAATCGAATAATCGGACTAATTGATATTTAGATTATGAATATTACTTAGAATATTAGGTTGATGTCTAATCTATCATTAACTAATTGGTAGAACTTGTTGGGAGGGGAGAGAAGACTAGGGAGGGCTTGATAATTTACAGGAAACGTTGTATGATTAAACAAAATGATGCAGATTTTTTATCCTACTCAATCTTTCTTGTTTTATCTTTCCTACTCAATAAATGATTATATCTTTCTTGTTTTATCTTTCCTACTCAATACGAGATTATATCTTTCTTGTTTTATCTTTCCTGCTCAATACAAGATTATATCTTTCTTGTTTTATCTTTCCTGCTCAATACGAGATTATATCTTTCTTGTTTTATCTTTCCTACTCAATACGAGATTATTTCTCTCTTGTTTTATCTTTCCTACTCAATAAAAGATTATATCTTTCTTGTTTTATCTTTCCTGCTCAATACGCGGTTATATCTTTCTTGTTTTATCTTTCCTGCTCAATAGAAAATTAATTCCTTGAACTCTTCTCAATCAAATTATCAAAGAAACAAGAAGTTTAATATTACAGTTCTGTAAATTTGAATTTTGCCAATCTAATAATTTAGCGGGAATTACGCTCAACTTTTAACCTTTACCCCCCCCTCGATCGGATTTTTTAATTTACAAGAACCTATTTCCGTTCAAGGACCTGCATTATTTCCAACTAAACGAGTACAAATTGACACCATATATGGGCTGGTAAAGAACTTAAAGAACCCGATGAGTCATTGCAATAATTTCAAGAAAAGTTGGGAGTGTTGAAAAGAATAGGGTGTGAAAAATGAGAAATGTTGAAAAATTTAGGAGTTAAAATTATCCTATTTCCCTATTACCCTATTGCACCGGCTCAGTCAAATGATTTTCGTTAAGGGGTCTGTGATAACAGTTCACAAACTTTTTTTTAATACGAATTACCGCATAAACCTCAAAATTTCAATTCAACGATTTAAGCCCCATTTGGAATTTTCCCTGTATAGAATGTAAGAAATTGATTTTTGACACGAAAAATGGCGGAAACCTAATTGTGTGTTTGTTTCTAGAATCTGCGAGTAAGGTTGAGAACCTGGAAATGGTGAACCAGGACCTGGTGACCAGGAACCTTGTCTTGGAGCAGGGGGAGGCTGAGAGAGCAAGGTTTGCCATATAAAAAATCTTTTAGAAAAAAACATCAATAAAATAATACAAGTTTCACCCACTTTGAGGTTGAATAGTGAGAAGTAGATGAACTAGCTTTAGATAGTTAAACTATTTTGGATAGTTAAACTACTTTTGCGGCCTCGAGATTTGTAAATATACAAAGTTTTGCACTTCTAGACCATATTATAAATGATAACCCAAAAAATATAACATTTTCCAAAATTTACAATCTATTTCAGACCATAATACAATACCAAGTATTCTTGATTTAAAACACAACAAAGAAATGTTGATAGCTTTTCATGTTTGATTGATTGATTGTTTTTACTTTTTTTTGCTTGATTGATTGTATATTTAGAATAATGCGTGAGCTAGAGCGAAGTATGTTGAGCTCGAAACAAGAGAAGGAAGATCTATCCAGAGATCTTTGTGAGGTTTGTTTTCTTATTACCAAAAAAGGGGGGGGGGAGGAATAAAAATGATCGTAGACTCCATCTTTCTAGTTATGATTTTCAGAAAATCATCTTTTTAACTCCGATATTGGAATTCTTAAATTTTTTTATTTCATGGAAAAATGTAATCTAATTTATCAAGCCAGAAATTCTTATAAAAATAAAAACTTGGTTATTTCATTGTCTATTTTCATTAATAATGTTCTGCAGGCCCAGGAGAAGTTGAAACTGCAAAGTAAAGAATTAAAAGATGCTCTGCAGCAGAGGAAACTAGCTATGGCAGAGTATACAGAGGTTACAGACAAGTAAGTTTCTCCACTCTCTTTCTCCCCTCCCCCTTTTATTCTGTTTTATTTTTGATCTCCAGCTTTATTTAAAAAAAAACTTGTATTTAAATATTAGTTTTTTTGAGAAAGGTTTTTTCTTTTTCTGACTTAATTATTTTTCTAGATTGTCAGAGATGCGTCAGCAGAAACAGAAATTGTCGAGACAGGTAAAATAATGAAAATATTAACCATTTTTCTTGGGTTGAAAATAAATATAAAAAAGTATTTATTAATTTAAATGTTTATAATTATTAGGATTTTTGGTGAGACGAATAATTGTTAATTCTTTTCTTTCTCCCTTGGTCAAATCCCATAATCTCATATTTTAAATGATAACTGACATCAGTTTATGTAAATAATAAAAATTTAAAGATAAAAAATGTTCTTAACATCGTATAACATTTACGATATGTTGGTTTAAGAAATGAATTTTAAATTATTGCCAATGATAATGTTTAACTCTTTGCATTAAATTTAAATTATTGTAGCAATAATATTGATACTAACTAGGTTCGAGACAAGGAAGAAGAGCTTGAGAACTCTCTGCAGAAGATTGATAGTTTACGTCAGGATATCAGGAAAGCAGAGAAGCTACGAAGAGAACTCGAGGTAGTGATTTTTTAATTGATAAATAAATATCTATTTTTTTGGTTATTTGGTAAGTTAATCTCTAGACCCCAATTAGTGGTATATTGAGAATATCTGCGGGTCTATAGATTCATTGAGTAACTATATATATCACTATTTTTACTCAAACAATGTCTCCAGCATATCGTTGGTAAATGTGTTAAAACGTTTTAGGATTTCTAGCGTTTTAACTTCTCCCGGCAAACTGTTCCAAAAATTCACTACTCTCTGACTAAAAAAATAGCTCTTGATTCCAGTCTCATCAGATTTAGGGGATCTGCAGTTAGACGAGTTAGTCTATGTTCTCCTGATCCGACTATGTTAAACCATGTTTCACTCTTAACATCATCAAAACCATGGATAATCTTAAATGTTTGTATCATGTCAATATAGATTCTTCTTTTCTCCAGGGATTCAAGTCATAGTTCTTTTAGTTTATCTTCATAGTTTCTACCAGACAGTCCAGATATTTATCTAACAGTTTTTGAAAAAATCATTCTTGTTGTTTCTTTTTTGCTGTACCGTTTCCAATGTTAAATCACTTAAGATTTCCATTTAAAGTTTATTATTATGAAGTTTTTTCTGTTTTTTAGAAGCTTTTTTTAAACATTAAGTTTAATATAATTTTAGTTGAAGGCTGAAGAAGCATTCAATGAGACCTCTAAAGAACGTAAATTGAGAGAGAAGGCTGAGAGTTCACTTAGAGTAAGTTTAATGGTTAGATCAATTGTTTAAAGTTGATATTTGTCGGAAAATATTTTAAATAATTGACTGATTATTTAAATTATTGATTAAGAGTAAATGAATTTATTTTATTAATTGACTTATTGATGAAAATTTGATGCATAGATTGACTGATTTTATGATAAATTGATCAATCAATGATTTATTTATAATACTTACTGAATAGATTGATTGGTTGATTGACTGATCGATTGATTAATGGATTGATGAATTAAAAGTGTGGTTGGTTAATACTGGTTGAATGATTGGTTGATTGACTGATTGATGGATTGATTGTCCAGGTATCTGGAGGATGTGTTGTAGAGGCTGGTAATGAGGTTGGAGGAGATCAATCTGCTGAAATATCGAGGCTCAAACAACAGGTAAACACATCTCAGCCAGAACTTTTATCAACTTTTTTTCCGAAATATTTTTATTGAAAACGATTTATTATGAAGTCATTCCCCATCCCATGCCTTAAAAATTGTAAAATATTAAAAATTCTTTTCGTATACATAGAGGATAACAGGTTTGCTCACTCATGGGTTGAGATACTTCTTATTTTTTTATTATTTCGGCCAATATCCCCATAATACAACAATTATAATTTTTTAACTCTTTTCTTACATGAGAATGATACAAGTTTGTGCACTCTTGGGTTGAATAATACTGGAGGAGCTACGAGCTTACAGAGATGTACATTGTACAAGTAATGGTACAATTTAGTATCTTAATGGATACATTTCGGGGGCTGGAAGCGCCAAAACATATTTCTATGACTGCATAGTTGCATTTTATTAGTAAAAATTATCATTTCAAGCGGAAGATAAATGTAATGACGCCATTAAAAAAAATGACAACTCTACTTTTGCAATCTTAAAAGAAAATTTAAATTTTGAATAAAATGATAGCTTTTATTAAAAGGTTGATTAAGGAATAATAACAAGAGTAAAAATTGTCCTATTTAGATTGAGAGGTTAGAGGTTGAAGGAACCGAGGCTATGCTACTCCAACAGCAGAGGATGTCCCAGGATACTCTGGAGCTACGCCAGAGGTTGGAGGAGGTCGAGGCGGAGAAAAGGCGGATAGAACAAGAGTTATCCTCCGCCAGGGAGAGGTTAGAGAGAGCTAGGAATGATAATATGCAGGTATTGTTTAACATGCTTAATGAACAACGGGTTGTCCTAAATTAATAATAATGGCGCTTGGCAGTTGGCAGTTGGCACGCCTCTTTTTTGGGGGGAAAAATCTCCAAATGAATGTAATTTTTACAGTATTTTCTCTTCGTACATTATAAGAAAAAACAGTAAATCTAAACATCTTAAGTCTCTTCGCTCATATATATATGTTATCTATACCAAACTGATGAATATATTAGCTGACATTTTTTGAGGGAATCCTTGGGTACCCCAAACGGTGACATAGGCTAATAAAAACAAAATTTTTTTTAGAATTTCAAAAAAAAATATTTAAAATTCCACGGGGAACGTTGGGCACTTCAGCTAGCATGTTGTTATAAATTAACAACCCTACCTGTTGGTCTTTTTAGGTTCCAATGACATTTATTGGATTGATAAAACAAACAAAAAAGATAAAAGTCACTATTTTTATTCTGTACTCAAATCTGCTACAGGAGAATGACGATGTGATCCAGGAGTTAAGAACCCTCCACGACAAAGAGAAGAACTTGTTGATGGAGGAGAACAACAAGCTCTCAGCTGAACTTGAGAGAAGTATCGAGGTATTTGAATATTAAAGGGAATGTTCAGGAATTTTAAAAATGGCTTCAATCAAGTTGCAACAAGCTTTTATGAAACTATTGTGATCTCTTCATCGTAAATTTCCATATAGACGTGCAATTTGCATGTTATAAATAAGCTGTATAATTATTTTGGTTCAGTGAGGGACAAACTAAAATCTAAAAAAGTTTGAACTTTCTCGATAAAGATAAAATTTCTGTCCAAAAAAACACTGCGATCCAAAAAAAATAACTAGTATAATTAATAGTTTAATAAAGAGAGTGACCTTGTAGACATGGTAGTTGAGATTACAGTATTGTAGAACAATTTTATTGGCCTATCTCAAACCTATATTAGACGTTTTTCCGCTGAAAAATTGTTCCCACTCTCGCTGAACAATTTTACACCGTAAAAACGTCTACTAAGTCTCAAATTAATCCGGTGAAAAAAATCTACAATACTGCACTCTCAACTCAACTACCATGTTTTCGCGGTCACTGTAACTTGTATAATCTTCACGCCCCAGATTATTTGATATTTCTCTATATATACAAACAGATGTATTTCTTTTTGGGGGATAGGGTAACCTTTAAAACCTCTGATTAACATAAACGTATCCAGATATCTACTCGGCTGCAAGCTGACCGGAGACACCTGGACGACGAGTTCACCGACCTCCAGGGGAAGAAGGAGATGGTGGCGCAGTGGGAGCAACAGATTGCCGAGATCATTCAGTGGGTTAATGATGAGAAGGATGCACGTGGTTATCTTCAGGTCAGTGCGCTTAATTTCTTTATAAAGGGACTGTTTACGTAATTTAAAGAGACCCTCAATTAATGCGTTTTATGACGGATTTACAACAGTGCCCTTTATTCGTTAAGAGTACACTATAGTCGTTGTTAAGTTTCCTTGCTTTGTAGCATAAATCCGCAAGTCATTAATATGGGCTTATCAAAACAAACAAGGATATCTCTTTCTGTTTTGCTCAGCCACAGGTTCCAAGGTATTGATGTGAATGGAAGGTCCCATAAAATTACATATCCAGTCCCTTAAAATAATGTTAGTTGACTGGTTATTCACAAAACTGTGTCAAAAAATCGCTTATTACGATATGAAAAATCGTAAGAAAACAAAATTAATTTTTTCTTTATCTTTGAAAAAAAGTTAAATAGTATTAAGAGGGGAGGGGGGGAGTTTCTTTTGTTAGTTTTCCCCCTGGTTGAAAAGTTATCCCAACTAAGTTTTCCCTCAATTCCTTGATGTAATTAATCCATGGGAAATAATTACTTGTTGTCAGGTTCTTCAGTCTAGGATCAGGATTACTACATTCAATCTGTCCAAGACGATTATCAGCTTTGAGGGAGGGGGGGTCAGATCTTTTTCTTGAATTTTATTCTAGATAGAGTAACAATAGATATGTTCTTACTTACAGATAAAATGGTTTTTTTTTCGAATTGATCAGTTGGTCATTTTTTGGATTGCTCAATGTTCATACAATATTTCAATTTTTGGCTTTTAATTTAATTTGTGCCATTTTTCTATACATTCACTAATAAAATTATACTTTTTGCAATACTATGAAGTACTAGTTTAAGAACCCAGTGGTTACCCAGGGTATTCATAGTTATTCCCGCCGTTTACCCGTGTTTTTCTTAAATAAAATTTTTGCTATTTTTCCTTAAAAATGTGGACCACTCAACTAAGAATCTCAATACCAAGCTAAGCACATTCCCGTGGTTCTACCGAGTTCCCCAATCAAATTCAGAGGCAATTCGGTCAAAGGGTTTCAAGAGTTTTGATCGGACATGAAAACAGACAAACAGAGATTACAACATTATTTACATAGATAACGAATGTTGACATTTTTTAAGTTTTATATATTGAATTAATTCAGGCACTAGCAAGCAAACTGAGTGAGGAGATGGATTTGGTGAAGGGTATGCCCTCCAACCCTGCGGAGAAGAACTGGAAAAACCGAAGGTCCCAGAAGCTGGAGAAGATGGAGTTGTTGAACCTGCAGAGTAACCTCCAGAGTGAGATTCAGGCCAAGCAGGAGATATCCCAGGAGCTCAGTAAAATCAGATCCGAATTAGAAGCATCTAGAAAGTAAGATTTTCCTCTGTTGTTAGTTTCGTCGTCGTTATTAAATAATTTTCATAATCAAGTCTTCAGAATGGACATTTTGGGAGGACAATATCTACGCTAATTCAGCAATTATATACCGTTAAAACGTCTTACAGGTCTCAAAAGAATTCCAAAAAATCTCTACAATACTGCACGCTCAGCTGAACTATAATTCCTAGCCGGTCACTCCCTTTAAATCCGCGAAATGCTTTAAGAAATCCGCAAGATGGTTTTGATAACTCGTATCCAATCATACCCAATATAATTCAAAAGAATCGTCAACCTTATATTTCATGCTACAATTGAAGATTCAAAATAACTAGTTCACATAAAATGGAACCTTTTTCAGTCATTAAGATTATAAGATATAAACTTTAAGTTCCAAAAAGTAATATTTCGTTCAGAAAGGATAAGTTTGGAAAGGCATTTGTTTATTTGAATCCGCAAAATACTATTCGAAAATCTGCGGGATGGTTTAAACAATTTGGAAACAAAACCAAGGTAGTTTGAAAAATTTGTCATCTTAATTTGAAAAAATACTTGAAAATTACTTTTAACGAAGAATAAGAGTTAATCAAAATTCCTTAAAAGAACCCCACCGCCTCCCCATCCCCCCTTCAGGTCCTATCCTAGCTTAGTATGCCATGAATTCTTTTATGCCGTGTATTTTATTTACACAAAGTATATTGGATTTTACGTTTGAAAGAATACAACAAAACTTTCTTGAAACCTCCAGCATTGAGCATTCTAACTATTCCAGACACTCAGGATTCAAATTAATTCCTCAGTCTACAAACTGGAAATTAAATTGAAAGTTTTCTATTTCTTTAATCTTATTTTTTGGCATCTTAATTCCTACTAAATATCATACATTTGATCATATCCTACTCCAGAGAAATGCTACGGAAGGATTCCCAGATAAAAGAACTCCAGGGAAGAATTGAAAGCGACGGATGTAAGTACTCCATTTTAAGTGTTGCATGTTTATCAAAACTTCCGTAACAGTTTTTGGGAAAAGTTCAAAAACGAAATTGCGGAATTTTGATTCTCTTATTGTCAATGGAAATTGGCAGAAGCTGAATTGAAAATGATCATTCTGTTATTTAGTTTCTTCTCTTGATTTATCTATCCAACTTTTTACAAGTTTTTATATTTTGGGTTTTCAACATTTAGCTCTGTATCCTGGTATCTAACTAGGAAAAAAAGTTCTTGTATTACGTGACTTTTGTCCCTTTTTTACATTTCAAATGTTAAGGGAAAGTCATTTTATACAAATGATTTTCCCCTTCCCACGGGACTAATCATATCGGCAGGCATCAAGAAAGCCAGGGGATCCCGATTATTTGACGCATGCGGGAACCAGCTTGTGACAAACGGGAAAAAGAAAGGGTCAACTTCGTCCCTGGAAAAGCTTCCTGAGTCCCGGTCCATGGACCTGTGTCCGAACTCCCAAGAGTCAAAGCCCAAGTCCATCTTGAAGAACCGGGACCTTAGCCTGGCCCCTGTGAGTCGGGGGTCCATGGTGAAAAGTCAAAGCTTTGACAAGGACTCATCTCACCTAAACACCACTCCGAAGAAGGTTGTGAATCGTTCTGTGTCTCCCAACCCAACCCCCAGAGCACACTCACCAGAACTGGTAAAGGGGGTGAACAGGAAAGGACGAAAGGATGATTTTGAAGAAAGGAAAGATACCAAATCTAAGAAAGTGCGGCAAAGAAAAGACCGCGAAGTTGTTTTAACAGCTGAAAGTATTCATGAACAAGGAGATAAGGTTAATAATATGGTAGAAACTAAATCTAAAAACTTCATGAAGAAACTTTTCTTGTTGTAGCGGGGAACAACCTCTCTGTGACACAAACCTTTTAGTCAACAAATGTTTAGTCTTAGTTAAATTAAGAAGTGATTTATGAAAAGTATTTTGAACTAAAGTGATGAAAAAAATGTGATGGACAAACCAAACTTTAATCCCGAGTGTCTAGCCTTCTCTTCCTTCTGTCTTTATGGGTAATTTTAACGCGTGAATTGCCTGTCCGTTTTCAACCTTGAAGGGTGTCCATTAAAAAGTGTAAAGGTGGAACCCCCTTGAAGGCAAGTGTGAACTAAACCCTAAATGTTGGACACCCTGTATACTGAAAATTGATCCACGATACAGAGTTATGTGTGAACTAACAATAGTGTGGTCAAAACAAATATGAGACATCAATATGTAAACAAACATATCTTTAGTTTCAATGAGACGGCTTTTCAGACTTTTTAAAGTTCTTAGCGTTGATATCATGATTAACTTTATTTCAGAGCTGTAAATTTTCTCAATGTTTCTTCCCCCCCCCCTGAATTTTCTCAATTTGCTGAATTTGGGAAAATAAATGATTTTAGGCGAAAATTAATGAATTTTTGGGTAAAAAGCCTCAAAAAGAATGAATAAAGCCTTTTTATTAAAATTGCAAAAAGCCTGCCATAAAAATGATAGATTTCTTAATTTTTATACATACATTTATCATGTCTTTTTTGTTTTGAAGGGGCGGATTGTCCCTTCCCCCCCCCCCCAAGCCCTTAAAGAATAAAGTTTAAAAGTTGTTCTATTTATTTAACCGCTAACTTTATCTTGAATGTGTTGGGAAACCTCTAGAATTTATGCTGCAGTAACCTCGTCTGAGAATACTAAATTGAATTATGTGGAAAATCTTGAAATTGTTATAGTTTATAATTTTCCATCGAAACACATTCCGGCGGGGGGGGGGGAGGTTTGTATATATCAGAAAGCTCCAAAATACATTTTACCAATTCTAATTTCTAATATGAAAAAATGAAGACATGGTTTTTGGTTTTATAATTAAAAATAATGTTAAATCAATTAATCAACCTTTAATTCGAAGCAGCGCGATTCTGAAACTAATTAAATAGGGAGCGGGCGGCGTTAAATGTCCTGTCAAATTGGTAATTACTTAGCTCTCTTATTTACCAAGCTATCTGAATTACCCAGCTATCGTAATTTCTTAGCTATCTTAATTACTTAGCTATCATAATTACTTAGCTATTTTAATTACCTA
Source organism: Eurytemora carolleeae (assembly GCF_000591075.1). NCBI lineage: Eukaryota > Metazoa > Arthropoda > Copepoda > Calanoida > Temoridae > Eurytemora > Eurytemora carolleeae. The sequence continues at coordinate 21,206 of NW_019396194.1, forward strand.
GCTATCTTAATTACTTAGCTATCGTAATTACCCAGATATCATAATTACCTAGCTTTCTTAATTACCAAGCTATCTGAATTACCCAGCTATCTTTATTACTTAGCTATCTTTATTACTTAGCTATCTTAGTTACCTAGCTATCTTAATTACTTAGCTCTCATAATTTAGCTATAGCTATCGTAATTACTTAGCTATCTTAGTTACCTAGCTATCGTAATTACCTAGCTATATCTTAATTACCTAGCTATCTTAATTACCTAGCTATCTTAATTATCTAGCTAACTTAATTACCTAGCTATCTTAATTAAAGCTATCAAGGAGCGTGGACTAAGATCCCCTCGCATTGCTGGTAAGACAGGCAACAAGTATCAAATATGATTTAAAGGGACTGTCAGCGATATTTCAATTGTACCCGTCATTTAAAGAGTTACATGACCGTAGTCAACCTTTATCTGAGTAACTAGGAGGAAGGGTTGTCTATCTGGAAAGGAGATAAATTCTGTCGATATGTTTCCTTCTCTACTTTGCTTAAATCCGCATGAAATTTTTTATATTGAAAATGCGACAGAAATTTTATTATTTTTAAGACAGAAAATATAATTTTAACTCGATTTTACCAACTTAAAGGTCTAAAAATACTGTTCTGAATCAGTCCCTTCAGGCTTTTTTTATATCCTTGCATGTAAGAATACAACAATAAATATCTTAACACTGTGCTAATGATACATTTTGAACGGACACTGTCCTTTGATTAGTTTATTTTTCCCCATACTACTGTTTTTTAGATGCTGCATCCTTTTTTCCTCTCTACTTCATTACACAATATAATGAGCAAGATTTTTTTCGATTTTATCGAATTTAGAGATTTTTAGAGAATTTAGAGAATTTAGAGAATTTAGCTAGGACATTTGAATTAGATTTTAATTGCGTGATCCTCATTTTTACATTTACAAATGAATGTGTTGTGGATGAAAAAGGATTTTAAAGCAGTCTCTTAATTTCAATCCTTTTTTTAGATTTTATCTATATTTTGAGTTACCATGAAAATTTATTTCTTTATTTGAACATTAATCAAAACATATTATTTTGTTAATGTTGAAGTGTCTTTTTACATTTTGACTTTATTAACTTCTGATTGGTTCCGGCATGAAATTCTAAGTTAATTAATTCTTAAACGAAATTTTATGGAAAGAAATGTAAACAGAAATAGTGATAATACAGTGGGCTAAATCCGTTAAAACTACCTTTAAAGGTGTGACATGATAAGCACTCATTTCCCCCTTGTCCATGTAGTCACCCTTTGCATGTTGAACTAATTTTAAAATGGCGTGCTTACTGTTGGTCTGTTTCAGTGCTTGGAGAGAGGTCGTCTTCACAGATGTCGTTTCTTGATCAATTCTTGAAGGAGAGCAGTGTATCTAGGCATACAACACCAGGCAGAGAGACAAGTATTCCACCTCATCACACAAGATACTCAATAGGTCATTATCAAATTTTCATTTACCAAAGGAAACAATTCCCAAACGCCCTATTTGAATAATTCCCAAATGTTCTATTTGAAAAATTCCCTAATGCCTTATTTTAATAATTCCCAAATGGCCTATTGTAATTATTCCTGCCCTATTTGAAAAATTTCCAAATGGTCTATTTTGATAATTCCCAAATGCCCTATGTGAATAATCCTCAAAATGTCCTATTTGAAAAATTCCCAAATGTCCTATTTGAAAAATTCCCAAATGTCCTATCAGAAAAAATTCCCAAATGCCCTATTTGAATAATTCTCAAATGTCCTATTCTTATAATTCCCAAAACAAAAGATCTTTTTAAATTAATTACAGGTACTGTGCTCACTTTCAAAAACTGATATACTTAAAAAAAAACTGAAATTTTTTGGATATTATTAAAAAGTCGATGATGTTCCGTTCAATACTTTCTCAGGACCACTGTACGTATACTTACTAGTTGAGAAAATGCATCTCCCTACCCTCTGAAATAAATTAAATTTCAAAAATGAATAAATATTTTAGAATCTGAAGAAGGAGATGTTGAAGACAATAGAATTCCTTCAATAGCCAGCAGTAGATCAAATATGTCAGATCATTCAGCTGACATTGCAAACTCACCCCTGGCAGCTGGGGGCAACCCCAGGATCTCCGCCCCCCTCCAGAATACATCACTAGGGGCGGGGGCGGGGCTAACCCCCTCCTCCAATATATTAAAAGCCAAGTCTCATCAATTTATTATTCGAACATTTTCCTCTCCTCTCAAGTGTAATCATTGTACAAGTCTCATGGTCGGCCTTACTAGACAGGTACCCAGGACACGAACATGAACATGAACATGAACATGAACATGAACATGAACATGAACATGAACATGAACATGAACATGAACATGAACATGAACATGAACATGATCACTACCTTGACTATGACCAGGACCATGACCATGACCATAATCACTACCTTGACTATGACCAGGACCATGACCAAGAGTAAGATCAAGAACATGCCCTTGACCATGACCAAGAGCACTACCTCGACCATGACCAAGAGCACTACCTCGACCATGACCAGGACCACTACCATTGACCATGAACATGAACATCAACATGAACATCGACATGAACATGAACATGAACATCAACATCAACAACATTAACTTGAACATCAACTTGAACATCAACTTGAACATCAACTTGAACATTAACTTGAACATCAACTTGAACATAAACTTGAACATCAACTTGAACATCAACTTGAACATCAACTTGAACATCAACTTGAACATCAACTTGAACATCAACTTGAACATCAACTTGAACATGAGCATGAACATGAACATGAATATGAACATGACCTTGACCTTGACCTTGACCTTTACTATTACCATGGTTAAGATCAAGAACATTAACATGATTACCTTGACCATGTCCAATACCGAGGGCGAGAACATGTCAGTTACCTTGATTATGACCATAACTGAGAACATAATCATGACCGTGACCAAGACCATGACCATTACAATGATCAAGATAAAGATTATGACCACGATCATGATCACTTCTGAATGAACTTTTAAGATACCTCTAATATTCGTTATCCGATATGTCTTATCTAAGGCATCTGAAACTGCGATTATAGTAAATACTTGGGGTTTGGGTAATATTTCCTTTTAGATACTGTTGAATGACAATCACAATATAAGTCACTCACACAACTTTTTTGACATTGACCAATGACCAAAACCGCGACCATGACATTGCAAAACTGAATAAATTGAAAATATTTTTTTATTTCAGGGTGTTGTGTGTGAGGTTTGTGGGTTTGCTTGTCATATTCGGTGTAAAGATCGTGTGCCGGCCATGTGTCCGGTTCCCCCCGACCAGACTAAACGTCCCTTGGGAATTGACCCCACCAGGGGTATAGGTACAGCCTACGAGGGCTACGTCAAGGTACCTAAGCCCGGCGGAGTAAAGAAAGGTTGGCAAAGACAGTTTGTTGTGGTTTGTGATTTTAAATTGTTTCTCTACGAACTCCAGGCTACAGCTCCAGCAGTGGCAGTTTCACAGGTAAAATTAGATACCCCAACCCCAACCTTTAAAAAATCCACTAGCTCCACAATATTTTATTAGCTCCTTGGATCCGGAACCATATCCATGGATCCGGAATTAAGTGGCAAAATATCGTTTAAAATATCAGAAAAATATATTTTTAATGAGAGATAATTGAAAGATTCCTAATTATTAAATGGCACAACAAATGTTCACATCAAAATTAACCAAAAAAGAATTTGGACAATTTTGGAAATCTAGATTTAGAAATTAAGGGGAATTGAAGAAATAATCAAAATCAGTAGGATCCCATTATTTCATGACATTTTTTATTTCATTAATGATATTGGGAGTTCTACTCCTTTTTTATTTATTTGATGAAATCTCATATTTAATTTTAGAAATTTGGTTATTTCAAAGAATGCTCAGTAAATGTTTGTACTCCGTTAACTTACATTGAAGAAGGGCAATTCATAACATTTTTCTTAAACCACAATGTTATACTTTTTTAACACTCAACGTCTGTAATTTAGTTTAAAATTAAATCTCTTTTAAAGTTACACTGAGAAATATTGTTCAATTTTCTGAAAACTATTTTCTATTCAATTTATTCTCAAATTAAGGAAAGTTTTAAAATGGATTTTAGAAAAATTAATTTTTAATAAAATTTTAAATTAATGTAAAATTAATGAACTTTTCAGTGGCAGTTTCGAGCACCTGCCTGTGTAGCTGGGCAGGGCGGTACGGGGACCCATATCACATGACGTGGGAGAGAGGGGGGGGGGCCTGGGATTTCATTGTTTTTATGGTTATAAATTAATCAATTAATCCATGTCCTGTAATCAGGTATTAGATATGCGGGACCCGGAGTTTGAAGTGTCGAGTGTACGAGAAAGTGACGTCATCCATGCATCTAAAAAGGTGAATAATACAATTAAGTTAGAATATTATTAAATCATAGATGCAAAATGAATCTAAATCTACGTGCATTCTTCGTGCAACAACAATATTTTCTGATTGGTTCAGTCGTTACGGGAAAATTAACAAACACAGTATTCAAATATAAACAACGATAAATAGATTTTTTTAAAGATTAATTAATGGTTAAAACATTGATGTTCCAAATTTAGGATGTACCGAGTATATTCCGTGTAACGACTAGTTTAATGGACCCCCCAGGTATAAGACACCAGTGCTTAATGTTGGCCGACAGCGAGAGTGAGAAAACAAAATGGGTTGTAGCACTCAACGAGCTCCATAGGATACTAAAGAAAAACAAGCTTCCAGATAGGTAAACAAAATATGTTTTTCTTGGAAATCCCCCCCCCNTGTTGCGGCAATAAAGTTTTAAGGTTTTATCGATGAACACTACTTATGAAGTTGTTTTGCCTAGAAAATCCTTTAAAGTTTTTAATTTCACTATTTCTGAAGAAAAATAAGACACTTTTGCGATTTCAGCTATTATACAGCTATTATACTACCAAGTCATCTTACAAACCTCTAAATTAGGAGTTTCGGAAGCAGAAATATAAAAAAGATTTAATCGTTTGTTTATTCATATAACCTTTAAAAAAGTTACGTATTTTGTAAATATTTTGATATTTAAGCTAATCCAATATTATATATGACGCTTTTGACAGTGTACAATAAATACATGGTATATTCACATTGTAAATATATAAATTAAACCAGAGCTGGGAACTTTAGAATGGTGGATATCGGGATTAATGCTTGATCCACTCTTTTTCTTAATCTCCAGATTAAATATTGCTTGTTGTCCTCATGAATTTAATCTCCAGATTAATTAACAGATCGGGATTTAGGATATCAGATTCTAAAGTTTTCAGCTCTGATCTTCAGATCCAGTGATTCTCGATTCACAACTTTACCCTGGATAAAATAATCCTGATCGTAAAAAAATTAGATATCAATAAAGCCTCTTTAAAATCGGATATTTTCATTTTTCGTTCCTCCACTAAATTGACTTGGAGATTTCTGTTACCTAAGAGGTATAGGAAATTGCAAGAATTGGAATCTCTGCAAGCTGTAAACCGACTTTATCTTCCTTATTATTGAAAATCATTTAAGGGGTACCTTTGTAAATCGGGCATTTCGGCGAAAGGGCATTTAAATGAAAACTTAAAAATAAAAAAACATTTCTATGTTTAGAAAAATTGATGCTTCAAAATTGTTTACACTTTTTTGAAAAGATTTCGTGAATATCTCAAATTTTTATTTAGGACCGTGTACAAGTGCAAAGAGGTAATGGACAACCAGGTGACTGTGATCAAGAACGCCCTGTCCGCCTGTCTGATTGACCAGGATAGGTTGGTCGTGGGTACAGAGGAGGGACTCTACTCAGTAGACCTGGAGAGAGACGGTGAGTTTTTCATAAATCATTCTTTTTTCAAAAGTTTCAACTAATTTCATCTCCATTTTTTATTTTTTTATTCTAAACTTCAGGGTGTTGTAACATTTAGTTCAATATCAATTCATAAGTTTTTACTTCCACTTTTTTACATTTATAACTATTTACTTATATATTTTTTTATTGTTTTTTTTTTCTTTTATTAATTCATCCTTTTATCTAAAAAATATCATCCATTTCCTCAATTAATTTTTTCAGTCTAATTTCATTATTTATTAATTTTCATATATTTTCTCATTTCCCTTATTTATTCATTAACTAATTTATCTATTTCCTTTCTCGTTATTAAAGAGACTGATAGCGTTAGTTTAAGTAACCCTCCATACAATGATAACAATGCCCGATTCACAACGGTACCCTTTTAATCTTTGTATGATCAATACCGTGGAAGAACTGTTAGTTATTATGTTTAATTCAAATAATTCCTTTGTGTTTTCCTGCATTAGAAATTCGCAACTGTTGTAGAAAAACCACAAATAAAAATAATATTTTTTTGAAATTATAAACATTGATATCTAATGCATACTTGATCAGACAAAGCTTTTTAGTGTACCGTTATGAATCGGGCATTGTAATTTCTGCCTGGAGGGTCATTTTTAACTATGCTTACAGTTCTTTAACTCATCTTTTATTTCAATCAACATTTTTGAATTCTAGAAATTTTGAATGTTTATAAATTTGTCGTGTTGGAGAAGGAAAGAAACTTCATCAAGTCGAATATCTTCAGGTTTGAAGACCATCATTTTGTTGGGGTGAAAAGTTTTTTTATCGCTGAATTTGGGAAAATAAATTTTTTTTTGGGGGGGGGGGANAAAAATATTTTTTTCCCGAGGGGGGGGGGGTAACTCTGATAAATATACCCTGAACCGAAAACATTGCCAAAAGTGGATGAATTTTTGGGTTTTTGGGTAAAGAAGTAGCTAAGAAGTCGGTTGAAATCGAACACCTCACAATTCACACTCAGCTTAAAGTAAATGTATTCTTGGGAACTTACATGTACGGGAGCTCAAGTCCATGATTTTAAAGGATTGAAAGATTTCTCAAAGACATCTCAATTCTTTTCATCAGTCGTCCAAGTTTCTAAAATACAAAAAAAAATAAAAGTTTTTTCCTTTTCAGGAAGAACAACTTATAATTTGTCTGGCTGGCCGTCAGCGACAAATGCGCTTAGTTCCAATCCGCGCTCTGGAGCACACGGAAACAGAATGGATCAAAGTTGCGGATACCAAGGGCTGTATAGGTAAGCGCGTTAAGAACAAAAATATCTAAACGTAACAATAATTGATAAACTAAAAAAATGATTACGATTTTTCAAGAAAATATACACCCCTGTATTGTGGTGTTTAGTTTACTTGGCGACCAGCATCCGTTATCCTTGGTTCATCCTGACAATCAGATGCTGGGTTTCCTAGCATACAATCCTGTAGATGCTCTAGGGGCCATTGAACTTCCTAGGTATGTAATTTTAGATTTTTTAATCTTCAATGACAATTTTGGAATTTTGAATGAGACTTCAGAGACGAGTGTATTGAATATATACTGCCTGTTTCCTTTTATCCATGATTTCCTTCATCTATAAACTTGTGCCTTTCTTTGCAAAATCATTTAATAGTTAATTTAAACTTGGGATTATCATATCTTATGGGTTTTAGGTCGTCTTTACGTATCATCCTATTTGGGTAACTATGTATGTCCGGAAAACGAATAATATGATTGAGTAAAGATGCCGCAGATCAATGTTTTGCATTAGTTAAGGGTCAGAAGCTTAATAGTAAGCGTAGTCTTCCAGGACTCCTGTATTTTTCCTGTCTCATGGTTCAGTGAATTTCTTTAACTCAAGAATTTTCACAATTTTTGATATTTTTTAACAGGAAGTTTTACCTTCTTTAAAGATTTGAATATTTCCATTGATCTCCAGATTGTCAGAGGCCCAGATCATTCCATTTCTGATCCCAAATGGGATCGGGGTTAAAAGTACGTTTAGGAGCATGAAATTACACTTTCTGTGTCATTATGAACTTTGGCAAGTTTTTGTGTATGTCAAGACTTCAGAAATGTGTACTGCATTTGGGGTGTTAAAAGATGCATATATCAGTAATCAACCTAAGAGAAAAATTATGATGTACAAAAAATAAACACCCCATTGCAATATACATTTTGCAGTATGGATTTTTTTCAACTTGACATCAATCATACTTCCAATTGTTTACGATAACACCATGGTTAATTTCTGCCCCTAATATCAATCAATCAAAATTTGGGATCGTATTAGATGGATTTGTATGGACTCCTGCAGAATAGAAGTTATTTGTTTATTTTGTTAACTAATAATAATTGTATTATTTCAGGGGAGAATTTTTACTAATTTTCAACTCCTTGGGAGTGTATGTTGACCTACAGGGCCGGAAATCACGTGACCTGGAGATCATGTATCCGGCGCAACCCACGGCAATCGCTACAACTCCAGATGGTTTCCTTCTTGTTTACAGTGATACTCATATTGATGTCTTTGATGCTGCTGCAGGTAATTAAATCTTGATTAAAGTGATTATTATTCGTAAAGGAACTTTACGCGTAATTTCGAGTGAACCACCCTGCAAAGAGGGGAATGCCCTTTTTTTAACGGTACCCTTAAAACCTTTGAGGGTCTAAGGGTACCGCAGCAGATCGGGTATTGCCCTCTTTGCATGGTGGTTCACTTGAAATTACGCTTACAGTGGTATTTTAGTGACCCTCCATTTAAGCGCAATTTTCAGTCACCCTTTATTAAAAATGTTTTTTTAAATGACCTTGCATAAACGCCTTTTTCGTGTGAATTTCTGTTTACATGCTTTTTTATTGGGCCCGCTTTTTATAATTTATTCTAATTGACCCTTTGTTAAACTGCTTTTTTTAAATGACCTTGCATAAACGCCTTTTTCGTGTGAATTTCTGTTTACATGCTTTTTTATTTGGCCCGCTTTTTATAATTTATTCTAATTGAACCCTTTTTTAAATGTTATTTCAGTTAACCTGAGCAACTTATGTGTTTTAATGTTATTCAACGTGTCTTTGTGTCTTTTTCTAATTTTTTCTTAAGTAACCCCCTTTTAAGAGTTATTTGAGTGCACCTCTTTTTCAGCATTCTACTGAACATGATCTACTTAACGTTGTTATTTTAGGTGAATGGTGTCAGACGATAAATATTCGTAAAACGCGTCCCTTGTTAAAATCTGGACTTCTTAATCTTTCACTCTTACAGGAGCTTCCTCATGTAACTTTCCTCAGTAATATTCACAAAGGTAAACCAGAAATCTCTATCTATATATATAAAGTTGTAATCTCTGTTTGTCTGTCTGATTGTTTTTCCGATTCCCCCCCACTTTCTTCTGAAAAAGAACAACCCCGTGGGATTATATTAGTCGGGAGGTTAGTTTAGGTTAAAAGATATATAGATATTCACGTGAGGTTTTCTCTTTTCTGAAGGAATGGGCCCACGGCACATTTGATTAGAAATCACCGAGTAATGTGTTGCAGGTTATTATTTATGAGATCACAAGACTAAAAACGCGGCATGCGCGCCTGCGCGAGGTTCTTCTTCCGGCGCAAGCTCAGAGCTTGGATGTATTCGCTGATGGTCGACTCTGTGTTGGATACCAGTCAGGGTTTACAATTTACAGGTGAGAAAAGAAAAAAATTTGATCAGAAATTTTAAAAAAATTATATATATTGCAAAAAAATCTCGTGGCTTTTGGGAAAATAAAACTCAATAAAAACTTCAATTTTACTCTTGGACGATTTTGGGGGAGGGAAAATTAATTGCAGGGTGGCCAAAATGTACGGATTGTACGGATTGATTTTTTTTAACCCTAAAATTGTACGGATTGTACGGATTGTACGGATTGTACGGATTTGTTTTCAAATTGTACGGATTGTACGGATTTTATCCTGGAAAATACACCGTTTTTTTTAAATTTTCACTCATTTCAGCAAATACTTGTTAAAATCTGGACTTCTTAATCTTTCACTCTTACAGGAGCTTCCTCATGTAACTTTCCTCAGTAATATTCACAAAGGTAAACCAGAAATCTATATATGTAAAGTTATAACCTCTGTTTGTCTGTCTGATTGTTTGTCCGATTATAAATCAGAAACCTCTTGACCAAATTTTGATTGGGGAACTCGGGAGAGCCAAGGCAATGTCTTTAGCTTGGTTTTGATATTCAAAGTTGAGTGGATTGACTGTTTAGTTTTCCTGTAAAATCGACCAAGTGCGGGTAAAAGGCGGGAGTAACTTTGAGTAACCTGGGCAGCGCTGGGTTCCCAAGCTAGTAGAATCGTTTTGTTGACATTAAATACATCTTTTCTTTGTAGGCAATATTGCATCAATGCATATTGGAGTTGTGATATTTAAGATTTTGATTTGTTTTACAGTTGTGATGTTTTTTTCCTATAGTGTCTTTTTCAAACAGTATTTATACTAGCTGGGAGACAACTAACTATCTCTCCAACACTAGATACTATTCAAGTCCAATCTATAAGTTTAAACAATCATTCTTAGTTCTAATAAATAGGTTTTTGCTAAATGGGTTTTTATTAATAATGTGAGTTATGAGTTAACCAGAGCCGAGGCTCTGAACTTAACTGAAAATATTACAATGTTTGTAGGCTTATATAGGCCTGAATGCTTATAACATCTGGCAACATAATTTTGGCTATTTGCGCACAGTGATCACCAGAAAACTCTGGAATGAATAGGAAGTCGACTTTTGAACTCAAGTTAACTTTAAGAAAAGCTATCTGCCTTGAAACAACATTAAATATTATTAATATTTCTTTATAATATTGCTTTAATGTCGTCTTCCTATTCTACAGTTTTCTTGTTATCACTATAGCCTCTTCATTTTTGCCCTGCTTATCAACAATTAAAAAGTTTTTTCTTTTTTAATATTTTGGCAAAATTATTTTTTCAGTGAAGAATGGAGACGCATGAATTTAGGAACATTAACAATTAAAATAAAAATATTTCATGGCAAACAAACTTGGAAATTCATCTGATGACAAGTATCCAGTAATCAGACACAAATTGCATCTTTTATTTTTTTTCATTGACCTTGTTATGGCTTTAACTTTTTCGGTCAACTTGGTATTAATGGAAATATTCTGTGTTTAGAGGACATGTTGTGTGTTGTTAAGCCCAGTCTTGTTCTTGGACGGGATGGTAGACCAGTTCAAAGAACCAGAAGAAGATTCAGTATCAGAGATGCAAACAAACAAATCAAATCGTAAGTTCATTTGCATGCATGTATTGGTTAACTTTTATATTAAAGCATATTCTCGCCTAAAACTTACTTTCCACTCATATCACTCAATCTTGATTTGTAGGAAGTGTCCTGGACTATACTTTTGTAATATCTATCACAAACACAAATATTGAAGTAATTATTTGTCAAGGTTTTCATTTACATAATCTCTTGAGGAATAAAGTTTGATTAAGTAAAAGCTTTGATCAGCAATGATTAAAAAGCTTCTATAAATATTAGTAATATGCAACTTAAAGAAAGCTGCTTGCATATTTATATAAACCTGTGAGGTTAGTGGAAACTGGAAAAAGATCTGGGTTAGTTAATTCTTTAAGATGGTGTAAGATGGTTCTTTTGATGTTCTTACAGAAATGTTATATTATATCACATTATATGACATTCCATTTTGATTGAATTTTTTTTGTGATCAAAAAAATTAAGAAGATCTATTATAATGTTAAGCTTCTTGTATATTTATATGTTGTTTCTAAAAACTTCGGAAAGGAAGTTATGTTCTAAGATACTGAATATTTAGGATCTTTCATAGATATTGGGATATTTTACTGGTCAAGAAAGTCTATTGATACCCAACAGTAATACTTTTTGATAAAAAAATTGCTCATCTTGGATGACTCTTGGTTTATTCACAAGCTTATTTTTTACTTGACTCTTGACATGTTGGCCCACAATAAACATGAGTTACTTGACCCAATGTTCCACTAATTGTTTTGTTGTATGTAAGTAAGAGCAGTAAAACCCCCCACATGGCCAATGGACAATTATAATAATTTGTATCAGAAATTTTTTTTAGGAGCTTATTTCTTATAGATTATTATTAACAAGATGTATTTTATGATTGCCTGACTATTGATGGTATAACAACCCCCTTTAGGGACTGGGGCTGGTCAATGCTAACTCTAACTTCACGTTCAACTTCACTCTCCTGCCAGAGGGGGTTGGCTGATTCAACTCAAGCCTACTACAGGCATAGGCTACAATTTGGTAGAAATTCCCTGTTAAGAATACTTGCCCTGATAATTCTACTATTTGGGACTTTAAAAAAGGGCCTATTGTAATGTTTAAGATAATTTTTGTAGGTAATTGGCATCATGTCTATTTTCAGTAGAAATGTTGTCAATTAGCACAAATACAATTTGGGGTTACTTGATTCACAGTACTTATATAATTATGATTCAATGTGGGTTCTTTTGATTTTAATCATGATTTACATTTTAAGGGAAAACATTTGATTTGTTTTTTTTATTCATGGTTAGGACCATTAGTATTAGGAACAAAATTGCAAAACTCAGATCATCTTGACTTGGAAACCCTCTTTGTATAACAACAGGAGTAAAGGGATGTCCCTCTTGGTTATATTGCTACCAAGTTGTCAATTGAAGAGGGTCACGCTATATCCCTGAGGATTCCAGATCTATTGCAGAGGATTATCCTTCTCAAACCTCACGTAGACACTCGTATGTTAATCAATGTTTCCAAATCTTGTCCTTTTTATCTGGGGTAATACACTCTTAGAAACAACAAGTATTGAAGAAAAAGGTTCTAGGAGTGGATATATTTCAATGCTTTTCAGTGTTGTTAAAAGGTGTTAAGAAACATTTTGGTTAAAGAGATCTTAACATCTTTTGGCCTTTTTCTACATCCCAGCCTAAGATAATTTTTTAGCACGAAATCATTTAAACCTCCTAATTTTAATCTTTTTGTTTTATTCGCAAGATAATGATTACAAATTCTATTTTGTTGTCCTTCAATCAAATATTTTAGGTTTCAATGTATCAGCACTTTTAATATATATGAAAAAATAAATTTGTAGAGTAGATGGATTGTCCCATTCTTGTCCCAATATTTGGCTTCATCATGGTTATCTCAAACTTTCTTTAGTGGGCCTTTGAAGATGCTTTTGGATAGTCCTGTTATGAACAACCTATCCAACCTTAGCACTATGACACGGTAATTGTACTGCAAGGTTTCATGTTAGATGTACTATGACAACCCCAGTATTAGATCTAGCACTTCCCTCGTAGATGGAGATATGTGGCATAGCTTCATAGACTAACCTGCACTTGTTTTTGTGTAAACTCCCACCTCCTGTATAATCTTAGAAATAAATGCTAAACCTTTTTATATTTATTTCAGTTTCCTTGATATTAGAATAGAACTTTAAGTTTTTATTATTTTATATTAAAAATCTAGCTGAAAAGAAAGGATATCTGAAGTTGACATCTGAACTTTGTTATTTAAAAAAAGGATGAAGACAAAAGACAAATTATTTAATAGAGTTTTTTTGTCTGTGAAGAAAATGTTCCTTGCAGGCACATTTTATTATTGATCGATATTTTAAAATAAAAACTTGTTTTGGTACAGAAATTAGTTTTTATTATGGTGAGAACGGTAAGTTTATTTTGTTATCCATCTTAAACTTTAGCTTGTTATTTTTTTTATGCTTCACCATGGGCAGACCCCATATTTTGAATGTAAATAATACTGTCCTTTACATGACTAAAACCTTCCCAGTAGTTAAGATAAGAGTTTCTCCCACAGCCAATTTGAATCTGGCTACCTGTCCTACATAGTTCAAGCTGTTCTTAGACATGGTGTGTTCGGCTTTTTTTTCATTTTGTTAATTCATTTTTCGTGAACACCCAATTTTTTTCGTTTTATTTGTATGTTCAAAAAAAATTTTCGTTCATTTTTCATCTATTTCCTTTGTTTTCTCACAGAACTATTGTTCATGTCAATTTGTTCCTTCAATAAAAAAGCAATCGGTTTTCAAAACTTTTGGAAAGAGTGTTTTTAAAACAAGATAGTTTTTTATTTCTCTGAACGATTCAAGTCATTCGTCCATCTTTCCTTTTTTTCTAAATGACACTATCATTACCCTAAAAAATTGTTTGTTTACAAAAACGATGCACATCTCTAGCTGTCGTGCAAATTTCAAAATTGGATAGGAACCCCTATAAACTTAAGAAGTTAAAACTCCGCTAACTTACCATCAGCTGGGAAAAATCCTGTTATTTAAATTATATTTTTCTTTCTATAATACTTTTATTATATACGTTTCCTTGCAACTCCTTTGCTACTCTGATTTAAAAGTCCTTTTTTGTTGAATTAACTGTTTTTAGAGAGGTATTTATTTTGAGTTTAACTCTGAATATACTTGATTCGAAAACAGCTTTTTCAGATGTGTTAATGTAGAGTTAACGTTATTTTACATAATGTATAATGCATTTATTTTTGTAATCCTCGAATTGTCTAGGAATCCTGACCGAAGATCTAAGATGATATCTGCCCCATCAAACTTCAACCATATCTCTCATATGGGACCTGGAGACGGTATTCAGATACAGAGATTGCTTGATCTTCCCACAACATTGGAAACAGCAGACCAGGTTGGTTTTCAATTATAAACTTATTATTACAACTTCTTTGTAGTCTTAGCAAAATATTATGTCTAAAAAAATAAACTGTGAGAGGTCAATGATTTTCAATGCTTTTAGGAAATATTTTTAAAATTATAATAAAAGATTTATGTGGAATTCTTAAAATTTAGACATTAAAGCTTAATACATACTGTTTAAAACTTCCAGAATATCTTCTGGTAAAAAAGAAATCAGTAAATTTTATTGGAAGATGAATATGTATTTGAGTTTCAGTGATGTTATTTAATGCATTTCTTCCATTGTTATCTCTTATCCTTGTTAAGGTCCCTGCTGGTACCCCGGTAACATTAAATCAACCTGTACAGAGAGTCAAATCAATGTTTCACCAATCTGGAAGTAAACTGAACCCTCCTCGCCTACCCTCACATCCACCTCCTCCTCAAAGATCCATCAGTCACTCAGAGGTAACGGTTTACAGCTGTATTTAGTAATCCTTTGGTTTACCTCCCTAAATCCAGATCCAGTTATTGCAATTCAAATTATTATTTGGTTTGTAACTTTTGTACAATTATTCCATTCAACTATTTTCTCTGTTTCTGGGTAGCCAACAACCAAGGGTAAAACCGGTTTTATACAGGGTTAATATAATTATCATTTTCTCATAAATTACCAGGAAGGATCAGACACCTCATCCTTGTCTGGTTCCTGGGACCTTCAAGATATCATTGAGAGAGAAATATCTTCCACTAAGCTAAATCTTGTCAGAAAGTTTAGTTTTCGTCGACGGCCAAGTTTCTTCCGAAGCGCTTCATTAGAACAGCGCGGTGTAGAACGAGGAACCGGTGATCGAAGAGCTTTCAGTGTGGAACCAAGGCCACGTCTTCCAAGGATTGAGGATGAAAATTATATTTAGGTTACTACTGTGTTGACTGTTCCGGTGTATTTCCCGGCTTTGCATATAATCTTAAAACAAAATAGTCTACTTACAATTTGAACTAGTGCTTCATTAACTAAAATCTTAAAACTTACGAAGCAACATTGTTGGTTTTATGCCACTAATAGTCCCTGCTTGTACAAACTAAACATTTTGATTAATATTTTCTTTAAAGTATCTTTAGTTACTTCAAATTTTTTAATTGACACCCTCTTCACTGACAATTTTTGATTGGTTTTATCATTTCTAATTTGAGGCATGAGTGTTACTCCTTTTTCATTAATATCTAAATTTTTATATTGCTAAACAATCTTAAATCACCTGATTTTCACTGAAATTACACATGCTGCACAAATGGTTTTTTTATAGAATTTGTTAATACTTGTTTTTTTTCAGGAACCAAAATATAAAAATATCGCAGACGGTTAAACTATTTTGAAATTCATCTAACACCTATAAATACATAGTGGATAAAACTAATGTTGATACCTACCTAGCTTGCTTTGAACTTGCTTTTCTACCGGTTTTTTACTGTGAATATAATCTTATCATTTATTTTAGGCGGGTATGAGATCCTATCTGAATGGAAGCGGGAATTCAGGAACTCCGCCCCCTGCCCTAGGGCGTCCTCTTCCCCGCCCCGGACTCATGATGGGGCGGGCTAGCTCCTCCTCCCTCCCCCGCTCTCCGGAGAACGACTCCAGCTTCCTAACCTCTGGACTCGGAACAGGATCAGGATCGCTGATTGGGTCAACCTCCGGGCAGTCCGGTCAAGGGTCTCTTCTTGGGTCAAATCAATCTGGACAGGGGTCTCTTGGGTCACACAGCAGTCATGATGTTTCATACATGAATATTTATCAGAATACAAACCATCCTCATCTTTATGTAAGTAGATTTCCCCCGGTATCAATATGTCAATTAATCTTCTTTCTTTAATGATCAAAATCAAAACAAATTTAGTACATCTCCTCTTGTTGTATCTTAAAAGCTTCAAAATGAATTGAGTTATGAAAGTGAACAAAGATACATTTTTCCCCATTCAATTCTGTTTCTTAATAATTCCTAAAGTGTTTTTTTTATTCTTGAGAAGTACAGATATTTATCAGATTTGCAGTCTTCATTTATTTTTTATTTATTTTTATTTCAGGATACAAATTTGGACGGGTCTCCCCGTCACTCCCTTGGGTCAAACAACTCTAGTAATCTGAGCACTCCTCCCAGTCCTGCCAGAGAGCTCGGATCCTCATCATACGAATCATAAAATATCTTATTCTTCGCAACCTATCTGCATTGGTTCTACGTGGTAAAAGGGCGATACCTTATTCAGATGAACGTCACTAAATGGAATGTACACTCACAAGTGATTTTCTCTAATGGCCAATTCAAATTAAAAAGTAAAGTTGATTTTTATATATTTTTTTCTTCACTTAGAAAATTCTGATTAAATGAGACATATCTAGAATCTAGAGAAAGTTTTTAAGTACTTCGAAATTTTTTTCTGATGTGTTTTTTAAATTCATTCTGCGTTTTTTCCTCTACCTTTATTCAAAAGTTCTAAAAATCAACAAAGCTTCATAAATCGCAGCAGCTTGAAGATAACCCATTCTTGTGATAAATTAAGTTTGTAGAAAAGCATATCTGTTAAAACGTACGTGCAACAGCAACGGAAATTATTTCATTTTCTGTTACCAGATTACTTAGATGGCTTTTGGATTGGTTTTGTTTAAACAAAGTATTTTAATCAAATTTTCTTTTCAAGGCCGCGTATGAACACATTTTTATTTTTGTCTTCCAATTTTGTTTATCGTTTACGCGAGGTATAAATTTATCTCCCCAACATGTATATCATAACCTTGACATTTTGTACTTCGGATGTGATTTAAACAGTTCCGATTAGTCTACACTCTTGGTGTGAGAAATTGGCTTTCAATTTTCTTAAACACTTTTCTAAACATTTGATTAACTAGTCACAAAGTTGTCGTATTTATGAATTGTGTACACTGTACACTGTACACTGTACACTGTACACTGTACACTGTACAGTTATATTTATTGTTAAAAATACTCGGCACAATATATTGTACATGTACACTCAGTACTTTACTTTATGTACACCTTAATAATAGAATAAAAAAGACTACCCGCAAGGTTTAACTTAAAATAGTGATAGCCCCCCCCCCTCTCCCTTTAAACTTCAACCCCCCACCCCCTCTCTACAATTCATATTGCTCATTTATCTTTTTTATTGAATTATGTTATTGATAATTAGGACTCCATCGAAACCAAATTGGCGTTGAATATATGCATAAATATATATCGTGGTATGTAAAAAATAAAACAATAATTTATTGTTCATTTGTTATATTCAATAAAACATCATTTATACAAAATCTTTTATGTTTCTTCACTGTTATGCAGCAAGGAAGTTTTGATCAATTAATGAATTGGAAATTCCATTCAATTTAAACCAGCGTTCTTTATGTGTCTACTTTAGGAATGAAACTTTTTGGTCGTCCCTGGTAACCCACCTCCAATTGGAGGGGGGGGGGGGGGGGGCTGGCATGTTTTGTTAAATTTCGTATGAAGCACCTGCTATCTCCAAATGCATAGAAGTTTTGTGTGTCTGCTTTTAATGTGTTTGTTTATATACAAACCTGGGCTAATGTAATAGAAAAACAGCTGCTTCAAATGTATATATATAATGCAAGATAACAGCCAGGGGCGTATTTAGGGGGGGGGGTCATGGAGGCTTAGCCCCCACCTGGACCAGTGAAATCTATGATTTCAGGGGGTTTTCAGGCTCCAATGGGTGCTGAGCCCTCCTGGACAAATTCGTGAATACGCCCCTGATAACAGCTTCTAAATATATGTATATACATATACACTATACACCAAAGAATGGCCAGGGGTGCGGAAATCACAAGCTGTCAAAAGATCGAATAGAAATTTTTAGAATTTTTCTTCAAAACTAAATTTTATTTTATGGTCTATAAATTCTATTTATTTCTAGGGTGTAATGAATGTAATAATTTAAGATTTAAAGAAGTGTGATTATGAATAAATCGCCCCCAGACTACTAGTTATGACAGCTAGACTATCAGCTGTGACAGCTGGATTAGTAGCTGTCCTCTGGTCAGGTGAACGCAAGCTGTCGTGAAGGGCCTAGAATCTAGATAGTAAATTAATATTTAAGTTTTTTAAGCAGATCTGAAGAGCGTCCCATATCTTATTAGATTATCTCAAGTTTTAACGCCCAAATAAACCCAAAATACTCAAAAAACCTAGCATTTTCCGTTAGAAAATTCTGATACTAGCCTTTATTCAATTTTTCAAAATGATTTATTTTTCTCAAACTTTCTGATTAGTCTCAAAAATCGTAATTTATACCGATTGACGATAAGATGTGGTACACCCCGTAAGATAAAATTACTCTTCTATTTTTAAGACCAGGCCCGTAATTATGACTTTTATGAAGTGGGGGGGAGGGGCAGGCGCGCAATTCTAGACATTTGGTTAGGGGGGGGGGCAAGACAAATGTGTGTTATACTTAAACAATAAAAAAC
>NW_019396194.1:40693-216884 GCF_000591075.1 Eurytemora carolleeae
AATAAGTGGCAGAACTGATAGTTAAAATATTAAAAAATACTTAATAAACCCCCTTTCCCAGGGAAAAACAGCATAATGAAAAAAAACAAAGATTAAGGCACCTTGGAACCTTGTCAACCTGTTCTGAATCTGATCTACGGCAGTAGTTATGCTCGGAGACGAAGGGGGTCTGTGTGTGTGTATATGGTGTATTAAGTGCTATATCGATTGCAACTAAGCTCAATAAACTAACGTTCAATTATCTTTTTTTTTTATTTTACGATAAGATGCTCTTAAATTTGCCCAGGGTCAGGATTCATGAATCACTAAATTGCAAAACAGGGCATGGACTTCCCCCCCTCCCCTCCCCTACAGAGGGGGGCAAGATTTCTTAAGGGAGGGGCATGCCCCCCCTTAATCAGGCTAGGGGGGGCCTGCCCCCCCCTAGTTGCGCGCCTGGGGAGGGGGCAAAGCCCATGCATTTACACAGAAAAAAAACAGTATTTTTCCTTAAAATTGATTCGGCACATCAAGTCCATCAAGATCCTTGTAGGACAAAAAAGGCTTTTTTCTATCGTAACCATCATAATACTCAATTAAATGCAGAAACCTTAAATTCAAGCTTTAAATCGTCATATTGATGCTACTTTATAGTTTGAACATACTGCAGCCGTTTGAACCGTTGACATTTGAACATTGGTCGTTTGAACTTGCAAGTGCTGCAGGTATCACGTGCATCAGTTGTAACGATATAATTGAAACGATAAAATTCTGTGCTCCTTTGAACTATTAAAAATTAGTACAAATAAACCAAAAAAATAGTTCAAATGAAGAACCAAAAAATAGCTCCATACTAACCGGAAAATCTATAAATACGTAGGACATTCGTATAAATACGTATTTTAGGTTTTTCCTATACGTAGATTTAGGTTTGGAAAAAATCTTTAATATTTCTTAATTTTTGGAATTAATAGGTTTTATTTGTTCGTAAAAATACGTATTTTAAGGCACATTCAAATTCTAAAACCTAAATGTGAAGTGTAAATCCATATTCATAGATATCAATTATTTTCAATTCAATTCATAATCCAATAGTTTTCTTTTCTACACAGATTCACACCATCATCATTCCTTCATCTGTATCTATCTAAATCAACTTTCATACATGCATTTTGTCAGGGGCTTACGAAGGGGGGCGGCCGGGCCCCCCATGCCCCTCCCCCTGCGCGTGCCCCCCTCTCCCTAAGGCGGGGGGCACCCATAAAAAAAAATACATAAAAATCTCACTTTTGCCCTTGACTAAAAAGTTTCATTAACAAAGCTTTAATCAATATGCCTTTATTGTAAATATATCTCGGAAAATCATTATTTATAATTATACAATATGTATCGTTTCTAGGAAAATATAAATATTTTTAAGGAACGTTTTCATCTCTATTTTTCACCTATTGAAGCTTACACCACAGTATTAAGAGGAATTGTGTCTGATGAGTCCACTTAAGAAAATTACATGAATAATTTATTAACACTTGTTTTATGGAAATAGTTTACATAGTTAAAAAAGTTATCAATATTTTTTTTAAAAGGGGTTTTCTAGGGGGGGGGGCACAATGTTGCCAAAATGTTTGCATTAAATTTCGTACATAATAATTCTCTTGAAAAATCATAAAATATTTTTATATTCTAACTTAAAAATGCATTTTAGTGCAGTTGAGGTTTCATGAATATTGACACTTAGAAAAATTAGTTGGTATGAAAATTAAGAAAAAATATTTTTAGGTTTGCATCAAACTATACTCTAAAAAATACAATTTTTAAAACGAAAAAGCGAAAAATACACAAAAATACGTAAAATAAAAACCTAAAAACTTAGAAAAAATATTTGGTATGAAATTTACAAAAATATGCGTATTTTTAGGTTTGCCTCAAACTTTTGAATTCTTAAAAAAAATAGAAAAATTTAAGCAAAGAAAAAAACCGAAAAATACGTAAAAGATATGTAAAATAAAACCTAAAACTTTTGGTATGAAATTAGCAAAAATATACGTATTTTCAAGGTTTGCATCAAACTTATGAATTCTAAAAAAAAAATTAAGTAAAGAAAAATACGAAAAATTACGTAAAAATATGTAGAATAAAAACTTAGAAAAATTGCTTGGTATGAAATTTCCGAAAATATACGTATTTTTAGGTTTGCATCAAACTTATAAACTGTAAAGAAATACAATTTTTAAAGAAAAAAAAACGAATAAATACGTAAAAATACGTAGAATAAAAACCTAAAAACTTTTTTTAAAATACATGGTAAAAAGTAGAGGGTTCAGAACTAGAGTCAATATCGATATCACACGTGTAGATGTTTATCAGTACTATGCCCCGTATCTATCTCATTCTGTTGAATCTTGTGGAACTATCCTCCCGTCGGCTCTGGCGTTTCCCTGGAAACTGCAAGGAGGGCGACAATTGTTGGCTGCAGGACCAAAACGTTTGTGGAAATAACACTCAGAGTTTGATGGACCTGGGGTTTGATTATGGCGGTTTGGTGATGGGCTTCTGCGGTCCTGAGCTCTACCACGTGATGGGGAAGATGATGAGGTCGACGCTGCGGCTAGGAGGTGGTCAGTAGGTTTAGCTTTCCTGGCCTCCCACAAACTATTGGCGTATAACGCCATTTCACTAGGGTTTTTGAATTCTCTGGAGACTAGATGGTCCCTCATCTCGACAGGCAACCTCTCCAGAAATAAACCTTTGAACAGGCAACCTGGTTTCTCGTCCTCTGGGAGAAGGGCCAACATGGCGTCCATGAGAGCAGTAGGGCATCGGTCTCCCAGCCCAGGGTGATGAATTAGTTTGGAAACCTTCTGCCAGCGTGATAGAGTATACGAGGAGACAAGCTTGGCCTTTAAATCCTCATAAGGGGTTTCTGAGGAGGCAGCAGAACCCATGATCAGGCCGCGTACCGAGACCATAATCTTTTGGGGAAGTTTCTGTATGATGTGGTCGAATTTGGTTTTTGACTGTGTGATTTGGGCGTTTCTGAAGGCCGCCTCTGCTTGAAGGAATCACAGGTCGGGGTCCTCTGTCCAGAAATCCGGGAGCTTGACGGAGACTTTGGTGATGAACTCAGTTGGAGTTTCTTTCCGGTCGGTCATGATGCTCGGATGTATCACTTAATGTTCAAAGTTCAAGAAAATCACGAAACTGGATAGCGTTTAACTTTATGTTCAAAGTCGGGGGTCACCAATATAGAGGACGTGAGTCAGACTCTAATAAAAACGCATAAATAACTTCCAGTATATATATTTCTTATAACTTATTACTAGAGGGTTCAGAACTAGAGTCAATCTCGATATCACACGTGTAGATGTTTATCAGTACTATGCCCCACATCCGTTCTATCTCATTCTGTTGAATCTTGTGGAACTTGTTTAACGCGGCCAGGCATCGTCTTCCACAACACAATTATTCGTAAAAATATGTTTCTGGAGAACCGCTTGGTATGACAAATACGTAAATATACACGCAAGTTCTTTACCAAAAATTGAGCATACAAATTTGTACGTATATCCTAAAAATACGTATACATAGAGGCTTTAGTATTTTTAGGTTTTTGGGTTAGAAGGGAGCTCAAATGAGCAAAAAAAATTGTTCAAAAGATCAAAACCATTGTTCAAGTGAACCAAAAATTTGTTCAAATTGACCAAAAAATAGTTCAAATGAACCGAAAAAAGTTATTATGAGTAAAAAATAGTTCAAATGAACCAAAAAATAGTTCAAATAAGCCAAAAAAAAATAGTCCAAATAAGCAGAAAAATAGTTACTAAGAATTTTATCTTATTTGTAAATCCTGAATTTAATGTAGTTGTTTTACTCAAATTAATTCAAAAAAATAGTTTGAATGAACAAAAAAAAATAGTTCAAATGACAAAAAAAATTCAAATGAAATAATCTAAAGACACAAAAATTATTCTAAAAATAGCAACAAGATAGTTCAACTGAACAAAAGAGAAGCACCCTGTCCTAACCGCAGCGCTTGGCCCCAAATACCAGCTATCACTACAATTTTGTTTATTTGAACTATTTTCGTTCACCTGAAATTTTCCGTTTGAACTATTTTTTGTTCATTATTTACTTTTTTTGGTT
This sequence comes from Eurytemora carolleeae, assembly GCF_000591075.1. Lineage (NCBI taxonomy): Eukaryota > Metazoa > Arthropoda > Copepoda > Calanoida > Temoridae > Eurytemora > Eurytemora carolleeae. The sequence continues at coordinate 44,816 of NW_019396194.1, forward strand.
CCTTTGAAGTATTTTTTTGCTCATTTGAACTATTTTTTGGCTCATTTGAACTGTGTTTTTGCTAATTTTTTGCTCCTTTGATCTATTTTCGTGCTCATTTGAACTATATTTTTGCTATTTGAACTATTTTTTTGCTCATTTGAAATATATTTTGCTCATTGAAATTTTTTTTTTGTCTTATTTGAACAATTTTTTTACTTTTTTGAACTATTGTATGCTTCATTTGAACTATTTCATTTGAACTATTTTTTGGTTTATTTGAACTATTTTTTGGCTTATTTGAACTATTTTTTGGTTTATTTAAACTATTATTTTGTTCATTTCAACTATTTCTATGTCCATGTAAATTTTATTTTTTTGATCAATTTGTATGATTGTTTGACCATATTTTTTCATGAAGTATTTAAACTGCTTTTTTAAATAGTTCAAATGAGGAAATCAAGTGTTGAATAAACTACAGGAAATGACGTCATTATGAATAGTTAGAATGAACAAAAGTTCAAATTATCAATGTTTCAAATGGCAGTAGTTCAAACCCAACTAGCAAAAGTGAGGAATTTCCCCAGATTCTCCAACCGTGGTGACTTCCTTTGAAGAATTTCCGAGGAATTTGTCCCCAAGATGAGAGATTTGTGTGGAATCACAGTTTTGAGACTTCGTTTCAAGAAATTCCTGAGGAATTCTTCGGAATTTTTCCCCACGAAATTCCTCAGAATTTCTCCGGAATACTTCTCCAGAAATTCCTGAGAAATTCTTAGGTCACCATGTTTACGGATTTTAAGGGGAATTAAATAAGAGAAATAATTTCGAAAAATTCCTGGGAATTTCTCTGGACTTTTACCCCAAGAAATTCGTGAGAAATTCTCCTGAATGCTTCTCCGGAAATTCATGAGGAATTCTTAGGACTTGGTCACTAAGTTTACGGATTTTTAGGGGAATTAAATTTAGGAGAATAAGTTTTGAGAAATGCCTGAGAATTTCTCTGGAATTTTTCACACGAAATTCCTAAGAATTTCTTTGGAATACTTCTACGGAAATCCTGTGAAATTCTTAGGACTTGGTCACCATGTTTACGGATTTTAAGGGGAATTTAATAAGAGAATTGGTTTTGAGAAATTCCTGGGAATTTCTCCAGACTTTCACCCCAAGAAATTCCCCTGAATGCTTCTCCGGAAATGCCTGAGAAATTCTTAGGCTTGGTGACAAAGTTTACGGATTTTTAGCGGAATTAAGTAAGAGAATAAGTTTCAAGAAATTCCTGAGAATTTCTCTGGATTTTTTCTCCAGAAATTCCTAAGAATTTCTCAGGAATATTTTTCCGGAAATTCCGGAGAAATTCTCTGGACTTCATCACAGAATTTTCAAGTTCTGTTTTTCTCCAATAGGTGTCTCTGAGGATCTCTTCTATTATGCACTGCCCTAACTAAATCTTTTTTTCTTTGCATCCTTATTGATAAAAAATTATAATTCACTTTAGAACCATCTTTTTAAAAAATATATTTTTCATTTTTTTTCATTTTTCTTGACAATTCAGTTGTATGAATAAACAAAATACATGAAACTTCAGTAAGATCAAATATCACTATAACATTCTGATTGAGAAGATGGTTATGCTTCTAAAAAGTTGGAGGGGCAATATAGTTGTTAAGTTATTCACTATTATTGGGCCTAAGTCCTGGTTAGTGAATTTACTCAGGAATATGCTGAGAATATTTCAAGATATTCCTGAGGAACTCTTGGGAATAGTTCCCAGGAATTGGTTCTGAAGAACTTTTCGCTGAAAATTCCCAAGAATTTCCACAAATTTTGTCGACATTTTCTCCAGTTTTTTTCTGTAGAATTGGTAACAAGAAATTCCATGGAATTGGTTACAAGAAATTCCTTGGATAGAGTTATGAGAATTTCCTCGGAATGGGTTACAAGAAATTCCTTGGAATGGGTTACGAGAAATTCCTCGGAATAGCTGTCGAAAATTGTTACTTGGGAATGCGGATCCACCGAATCATATAGTAGGACGGGCTGGGTCAACTCATTTTTTTATCATATCCTATTCTCCTAAAGATAGGAGGACCTCATTGGTTTTTTCACAAAATTTAAAACTATTTATTATTAACATTCTAGCTCTGTATCATTAACATCATAGCTCTGTATCATTAACGTTCTAGCTCTGTATTAACATTCTAGCTCTGTATCATTAAAATTCTAGCTCTGTATCATTAACATTCTAGCTCTGTATCATTAACATTCTAGCTCTGTATCATTAACATTCTAGCTCTGTATCATTAACATTCTCTGTCGAAATCCTAGGGTCATTACAGTATCTTTTTTATATCTTCTTTATATTTCTGTTAAAGTAAAAACCAACAGAAATATCAGACTAATCACAATCAATAACATTCTAGCTCTGTATTAACATTCTAGCTCTGTATCATTAACATTCTAGCTATGTATTAACATTCTAGCTCTGTATCATTAACATTCTAGCTCTGTATCGTTAACATTGTAGTTCTGTATCGCTAACATTCTAGCTCTGTATCATTAACATTCTAGTTCTGTATCAATAACATTCTAGCTCTGTATCAATAACATTCTAGCTCTGCATCAATAACATTCTAGCTCTGTATCAATAACATTCTAGCTCTGTATCAATAACATTCCAGCTGTTTATCATTAACATTCTAGCTCTGTATCATTAGCATTCTAGCTCTGTATCATTAACATTCAAGTCTATCTCTGTGTTAAAGATTTTATCTAGATTTTATGTTTTGTTATTTCTACGATGTTTGTATTTTTATATCTGAGGTATCGACGTAACAATAATTGGATACATAGGATAATAAATAAATACTGTACACACATATGAGACAAGTGAAACAGGGTTATTCAAAATCATGGGATTAGATTACTGTAATCCAATGTTTAATGAATAACCCTGTCATTTCAAAATGAATAATAGCACATAAATTTTGCACATGGTTCAACAATAAGAAACTGAACATAATCATCACAAAAATTCGCAAAGCTTAACAAATCTGAAATTACACTTTTAAGGAACGGAACTAAACAATAATAATTGCCACAAACTCTGTTTTTTAATCATTTTATCTTTTCAACCTAATGTTGTAGACCTTAGATATATCAAACTATGAATCATGTTAGCTAAACTAAGTCTAAATTATCAAAGGTTTACTCCATTAATTTGCAAAGATATTGGGATTAAAAAATTAGAATTTGTTTAAGGCTATGGTAACAATTTAACGAAAATTTGACAATCTGTGGCAAGTAAAAATGAGAAATGACGGTTTAAAAATATATCAATTTTATGATTTTAATCAAAAATATGTTGAGAAGAAAAAACTTTTCAGAGTTATTTACTTCAAAAAATAAGGGGTGGGGGGGGGGTGAAGGGTCAATGTAGACGAATTATGCCCCTGCTACGAGAGCAATAAAACATATTTTATTTGCTCTGAAATAGAGTCCGAATATATTAAATGAATGACTGTATATATATATATATACCCTTGAAATAGGCAATAACCTTGAATAATGATTAGATTTTAAACGCCCCCGGGCCCCGGGTCCGATATACATCAACAGGGCAAATATACTTCATAAATATTAACAATTCCAACCAAAACATGTTTTCTGGAATACATAATTAAACATTAAATTTCAAAATTAAAAGTTGGTAAAAATAATTAAACAATTATAGCCGTGTGTAAGTGGTCAAATATCTCTCACCGGGGGTAAAATCATCTATTGTTTGTTTAAATAAAATATTAATAAACAATGCTAAAAACAATGAAAAATACTTATTTTCTCAGATAGGACAAGTTCAGTAATTGTATTCATTTGATTTTACAGATTTTTTAACCCTTAACAATTGGGCTTCTCTATGTCCCTCCTTAAGAGGGGTGTTTTTAGAGACTGTACGAGCATTAAGGTTATTTCTAAACAAAAGCTTCAAACCTAATACAATTACCACATTTTCTATACTCTATCAGTGTATTTTGTAGGACTCTTGTACACTGTACAAGAAATGAACTGGATATCACAATTTTAAACAAGAAAATTAAAAAATTAAATAGTTTTTTCTTTCTATTTTCCTGAAATTGATGGAGGTGGTGTAGTAACTAGTTTTCTCAAAGCAGATCTGAACAGTGGGCCATCAGCCTCGTTTTCAACCTCAACTTTCAGTGCAGATCGAGTGTTTCAAAATCCTCAACATTTGATATAATAAAGGTCTTCCCTTTTTAGTAAATTCAGCTATATCTCATTTTGAAAATAATGCCCCCCTCTCACATATCGAATAAAATGTTCACAAAAAATAATTTGATAAGATTATAATATGTTCTGCCACCATTTGTTTTTATTGAACACTCCCTTAAACTTTAAACGCTGTATTTCTATCTTTACTAGCTCCCCCCTGAGTGTTGAATGGTATTTAAATGAGCCCACGCAATGCTGGAATTAAGGACACAAGAAATTGAAATTAGTTGGCATCTTAGATGCATTATACGTGTAGCGTGTTAAAGGGACTGAAAGCGTAACTTTAAGTGACCCTTCATGCAAAGATGACAATGTCCGATTTACAACGGTACCCTTGAAACCATAATCTGACCAAAAATGTGGAAGAGTCCGTCGTTTTTCTTACTCAAATGTTTATTTCTGTCAACTTCTCCATTGCTTCTAATAAACAAGAAATGAGCAAATCACTTTCGTAGAGAAACCGCAAATGAAAATAAACAGGAACAAAACATTGATATATATTTCATACTTGATCAGACAAAGCTTTGAAGGGTACCGTTGTAAATCAAGCATTGGCATCTTTGCACAAAGGGTCACTTGAAATTACTCTTACAGTCCCTTTAAGCGAATTTTTAGGGTAAATCAATGCATGCAAGGGCACCACCTTGCGGTAAGAAAGTTAATTATCAAGAGAAAAATAATTCAAATAATCCAAACCGAGACTTTTGATTTCTCAGCAGAATTTTTTTCTGACAATCATTACCGGTATTTAGATACAACACTTTAATTCTGAAGCAAACTGTAAGTTACTAAAATAATATTAAACAAGTTTACTAAAAAATTCGTAGATTTTTGTATTTCAAAGACCTGCACACCATTGTGAATCCATCTAATGAAGTCAAGGGGAAAAAGTGTTTAAAAAAGTTCTTGAAATAAAAAAAATTGAAATTGAAATTCTCTCCAGTCAATATATTTTTTTGCAAACTGAAGTCTTTAAAAAAGGTCATAGGATTGAAAAACACAAAGAAATCAAATCTTTGACAAAAAGTCATGACTTGATTTCCTTAAAAATAATTTGCAGTACATATTTCATCTTTAGTGCAAACAATTCTGAGTTTTTTCCAAATACTTTTTGGACATTTTTGGATGCATGTTGCCATTATTGTTTATATCATTTTTGGTAGATATAATTCCAGTAAAAACTTGGATCAGATGTACAAAAAAGTAAAAGAACAACCATAGCGTGTTATAAAACCTGTGGTGTGTTTAAAAATGTCTGATATTGTCAAATCAGACAACTTTTCAGACTACAATAGTCTACAGCCGGAAGTTATTTCTTTTATGTCTAAAAGTTGGTAAAGAATGTCGGAGCCGTGAAAGAATGAGTCTAAAATACCAGAACAATCACTTCTAAATAGATGACCACACACCAATCTTGATACCCTGACCCTCCCCCCCCCCTCTTATTATCTTACTTATTCAATAGGTTCCAACCGCCCCCCCCCCCTTTTAAACACAAGAATAAAATCTAAAAAACTGTTTCTATGATCTGCAATTAACCTGTAGTACTCGCAGATGTCTTAAGGTCCACATTCTTACTGGCGAAAAATGTGTTTTGATAATTGTTTGCTCGTGGTGTGTACACTGGAACCTGTTCATATACCGGTTCTGGAGTTCCATACTGATCAACAGAAGTAGGGGCAGCGTAAGCTGGTTCAGGAGCAGCATAAGCAGGTTCAGGAGCAGTATAGGCTGGTTCAGGAGCAGCATAGGCTGGTTCAGGAGCAGCATAAGCTGGTGCAGGGGCGCCATATAGATCAACAGAAGAAGCATAGGCAGGGGTAGGAGCAGCATAGGCAGGAGTAGGGGGAGCATAAGCAGGTGTTGGAGAAGCATAGGCGGGGGCAGGAGCTTCGTAAGCAGGAGCAGGAGCAGGCGCATCATAAGAAGGTGCTCCAGAAGTAGGTTCTGGTGCAGAATAAGCTGGTGCTCCATAGCTTGGCTGAGGAGCAGAGTAGGCTGGAGCAGGCGCTTCATAAGCTGGAGCAGGGGCTGGGGCATCATAAGAGGGGGCTTCATAAGTGGGTTCTGGTGCGGAATAAGCTGGAGCTCCATAGCTTGGCTGAGGAGCAGAGTAGGCTGGAACAGGAGCTTCATAAGCTGGAGCTGGTGCTGGGGAATTGTAAGAGGGGACTGGAGCTGGTGCTTCATAAGCTGGAGCAGGCGCTGGAGTTTCATAAGAGGGGGCTCCATAAGTAGGCTCAGGAGAAAAGTAGGCAGGATTAGGTGCTTCATAAGCTGGAGCAGGAGCTGGGGCTTCATAACTGGGGGCTCCATATTCTTGTTCTGGTGAAGAATAAGCTGGAGCAGGCGATTCATAAGAAGGAGCAGGCGATTCATAAGAAGGAGCAGGAGCAGAATATGAGGGGGCAGGAGCTTCATAAGCAGGAGCAGGAGCAGGTACAGAATATGAGGGGGTTGGTGCAGCATAAACTGGGGTAGGTGCAGAAGTATAAGGTGACACGGTTCCAGAGTGAACCAACTCATAAGCTCCATAGGTGGGTAGAGGTTTCTCCGGGGCAGAATTTGATTCTTTGACAGCAGGTGCTGAATAGTCAGAGGTAGGCTTTGATTCATAGGGCTTCTTTGATAGATCAGGGGAGTCTAGCATTACAAATGGATCCAGAAGTACTGTGTTCTGCTTGTGATAATGAGTAGGTGCAGGGTGGGGAGGATGAGGTGCAGGAGCATGAGGCCTGTGTGCATGAGGCTTGGGAGAGTGTGGTCTTGGCGCCTGATGGGCAGAAGCATGAGGTCGTTGAGCTTGGTGTGCATGAGCATGAGAGGAAGGACGTCTGGTGTGTGTAGGGGCAGGTCTACGAACAGCACCTTGTGGCCTTTTTCCTTGAGCTGCAGCAGCTTCTTCAGCTTGTGCCTCCTCAACAGTAGTTCCAGCAATAGCTTCAAGAATAGTTATCTCAGCATCAAGCAGCTCAACAATAGTTCTTCGACTGGCCTATGTGATAGTCCAATTTTAAAAAATGGTCACAAAAAAAAGTTCAGGAAAGAAAAAACTTTAAAAAATTTCAATAGCAAAAACTTAAATTTTATAGAAAATGGACATTCCTGTAAGAAATCTTCTTGTCTTGGTTTCTGCTGACGCAGATTGCTCGCCCTTGGTCTAAGAACTGCCCTTTTTGCTGCAGCTGGTCGAGCAGCTAGTCTTGGACGGGGTCCATGATGCTGCTGTCCAAGAGAACATCCCAAAACTCCCAGTAGCAGAAGGGAACTCAGTATCAATCTCATCCTAAAAGAATGTTATGAGAACTTTTCCAAAGGCAGAATTCCAAAGCTATATATTCCCAAGCGGCATTTTTATTCATAATCTTTGAATGAAAAGGTTGAGCCCTGCGGTTCGGACATTTGAGAATTTGCTTCTTGAGAAGTTGTAGATGGGGGAAATTGTTATCTGTTCAAATACCATAGAGAAATTGACATTTACCTTTAGGACACAAATTACATTTTAAGAAAACAAACTTCGTCCGGTATAAAGTGCAATATTTTGCATACTATGGCATACATATTGGGATACATTTGCACATAATGACACAATATTTGCAAATATTTTGCACACACTGCGAATATGACACTGCAACACTTCCTTATAAGAACAACAACTGCACAATGAGTTATTTCAAGAAGAAATTTAATCTAAACTATTCATTATTTATTTTGGCACAGTGAGACCCATAAAACTATGGAAAAGGAAGACTTTAATTAATCCATCTGATTTGCATTTTATGTTGTTTCATTAGAAAAAAGTTTTCCAGGTGGTTAGATAATCTAGATAATCTAGATAATCTAGATAATCAAGCTACTTAAAAGAGTTTGTGTACAGCATGAGAACCAAAAAACTCTTGAATAGGAAGACTACTTTTAGACGACTTACTAGTACAGCTATTTGTTTTGAAACATCAAGTGCACCTAAAATCGTAACTTGAGTTGTAAAGTCGTCTTCCTATTCCACGGAATTATGGGTCCCACCATAAAATTATTTTCACTACAGAATAAGGGGTTTAGAGTACGTCTGGGAAAATTGCGTGTGCAGTTTGCAAGAGCGTATGTAAGCAGCAGTAATGGCGTATATACCGACTCTGCGAATAGAAATGCGTCTGTGCATACACAAGGTCAAGTAACTGCCCATTCTCTACTCCTACGCTTATTCTCACATTTTACAGATTTAATCCATTTTAGGTTCAACTAATTCTACCCATTTTAGGTTCAACTAATTCTACTCTTTTTAGGTTCAACTAATTCTACTCATTTCAGGTTCAACTTATTCTACTCTTTATAGGTTCAACTGATTCTACTCATTTTAAGTTCAACTAATTCTACTCATTTTAAGTTCAACTAATTCTACTCATTTTAAGTTCACCTAATTCTACCCATTTTAGATTCAACTAATTCTACCCATTTTAGGCTCAACTAATTTTACCCATTTTAGGTTCAACTAATTCTACCCATTTTAAGTTCAACTAATTCTACCCATTTTAGGTTCAACTAATTCTACTCATTTTAAGTTCAACTCATTTTACTCATTTTAGGTTCAACTAATTCTACTCTTTTTATGTTCAACTAATTCTATTCATTTTAAGTTCAACTAATTCTACTCATTTTAAGTTCAACTCATTTTACTCATTTTAGGTTCAACTAATTCTACTCATTTTAAGTTCCAATAATTCTACCAATTTTAGGTTTAACTAGTTCTACCCATTTTAGGTTCAACTAATTTTACTCTTTTTAGGTTAAACTCATTTTAGGGTCTACTAATTCTACTCTTTTTAGGTTAAACTAATTCTACTCATTTTAAGTTCAACTAATTCTGCTCATTTTAAGTTCAACTCATTTTACTCCTTTTAGGTTCTACTAATTTTACTCTTTTTAGGTTCAACTAATTCTACTCATTTTAAGTTCAACTAATTCTACCCATCTTAGGTTCAACTAATTCTACTCATTTTAGGTTCAACTAATTCTACTCATTTTAGGTTCAACTCATTCTACTCTTTTTAGGTTCAACTAATTCTACTCTTTTTAGGTTCAACTCATTCTACTCTTTTTAGGTTCAACTAATTCTACCCATTTTAGGTTCAACTAATTTTATACACAAGTAAAAGAAAATCAAATTTAACCGGCTTCATATTAAAAATACAAAAAGTGTTTGTTCCTCTCAATATGCAATAGCTCCTTATAAAGAGGATTTATAATTGGAAATATAAGATTTAAATCATAAATTCAAGTTTCCATAGTTTGGCATGTCATTCCTGAGCAAATAGCAGGTGGGCAGACTTATAAAGGGACCCTAAGCGTAATTTCAAGAAATCCTCCATGCAAAGATTCACAGCGGTTCCCTTGAAACCATTATCTGTTCAATAATGTGGACGATAATGTTGTTTTTCTAGATTTAAAACTGATTATTTCTGATAACCCCTATATTTATTTCAGTGAAAATGCGTCACTTTTGTCGAGATCAGACAAAGCTTTCAACTACCTAACAGTGACCTGACAAGATTCACAACAGAACCCTTGAACCGTTCAAGGGTTCTGTTGTGAATCTTGTCAGGTCACTGTTAGGTCACTTGAAATTACGCATGCAGTCCCTTTAAGCAGATCTGAATTCCGTCGATATTACAGATATACTTAAATCTTAAGAAGGTTATTGGTAGGAATATAGTTCCCAAGCTAATCGGAGTACGGAAGTTTGAACCATTTGATCCTATTATTAGAGAATATACCAGAAGCCCTTTGGCTTAATGACACTAATATCTTGCACAATAGCATTGTAAGGTTATACAAGCGCTTTCCTAAACAGACAAATACTAAGTTTTCATGTTTAATCTTGTAAAAATATAAGATGCCTAGTTAAACTATAGTGTCATTCTTTTGACCATCTTCCCTCCCCATAAACAAGCCCCTCCCTCTCTTCCTCCCCATAAAACAAGCCCCCCCCCCATCAGGATCACGGAACCAGATTAACAACAATCATTCATTCAACATTTTTGCTAAAACCCTGCAGNAAAGGGGGGGGGGCTAAATTGCTTTAAATCTTGACACAATTTCCGTTGCAAACAGGATCTACTTAATGTAGGTGAGGTGTCAATATATAAAGTATAGATACCGTTATCAAAACAATATCGAGACAAATTCTTTATGAACATAATTCTATTTTAATCTTTTTTAAATACCTGTTTTATTGAAATAATTTGTGTAAAAGGGATAAAAATAAATATACAGTTAAGAATCAAATTGAAATCAAATGCCATTCTTAAACAAATTTATAAGCATCTTATATAATAAAAAAAACCCGGTAAGAGTTTTAAGGTCAACTGCAAATTTTGATGCCATCTTAATTCATATTTGCTTAAAAATTAATCTTTAATTTTACAATTTATATCATTTAAACTGGTCCTCCCCCCCCCCATATTAATTTAAATTTCAGTAAGATTTTAAATGTTTCTGGAAATGAACATTGCGTGTACATACATATACAGCGATTTAACTGTAATTGGTTTTAATTTCAAATTATCATCAAATTAAAATGATCTGTAACCGTTAAAATTCATGTTTTTCAATTTGTGTAAAACATTTCAGTTATTGGTTTACTTTTATTACAAAGGAATTTAGTCTTTGTCACAAACTCTAATTTTCTAATCCCTTTATCTTCGCAGCCCAATGTCATAGACCTTAGATATTTCAAACTATGAATTCCTTCATAATCAAAAATATGTTTTAAACATTCTGAAAAAATCTAAAATATCAAAATTGTATCTATATATCTAAACTATCAAAATTATATTTATCTATCTATCTATCTATCTATCTATCTATCTATCTATCTATCTATCTATCTATCTATCTATCGGTTTGACCAGTATCCCTAGAACTGTTGCCCTAAGGGAACCCAGGTTACAAGGTTAAATATAAACAGGGTGTTTATATCCTTATAAAATCTGTATTTATATATATAAAATTTTAAAGTGCATCTAAATACTTATTGTTGTTCAGATGTTTCTTCAAATTTTTCTATGAAAGCGTTGAATTAGTTTTGATGCATTTGTGATTTTATTTTGTTTGTTAAACTTCCGTATAATAATTAGAACAATTTTTGATATTGTATGTTTTTATTTGTGTACAGAATTTTGATTTGATTTAAAAATTACGAACTTAAAGGGATAGGTTCCAAATACTTTTTACTCCGAAATGGAAAAAAATAAAAATAAAAGTAATGCGAAAAGAGAAAGTGTTTAAAGTTTTTTTTACATCTTAACAAATAATATTTTTCTTTCAACAAATGTCAAATGATTTAATTTTCTTAGTTTTTAGCAAATTTTTTTTTATAACGTTTGAAATTTTTGTGGGTCCTGAAAATAAAATGAAATCATCAAAAATAAAACAACTTTTTATTTAATTTTCAAAAAATTAATATAAATTGAATAGATACCTGATTGAAATTATTCCAAGTTGTTTTGTTTTAATGCCCAAATAAATTGCGTACAACGTGGAGCCCGGTGCAGTAACTACTGAAGTTCTGGCGTACAATCTGCGTCAATGCAAGCGTCGGAAGGAAGGAACGCTGTTGACGCCTGGGGATTATTCGCCCACTCCAAGATACACATCAGGTTACGCTCATTTGACGCATTCCAGGCGGGAATATACGCTCTTTTACGCTTTTCATTCAAGTATATGATGAGGGGGCCCGGCTTGCCAGGTTTGCAGGACCAACGTAATGTTGTAGAGTAAAGTGGATTTGGGGCTAAATAATATAAGGCTAATAGGGAGTAAGGTTCAGGGNTAAAATCGTTTGTTCAGTAAAAATGTTTGTAGTTTGTAAATTAAAAAAACTATCGTTTTTTAAAAGTTCTTTTTTTGAAAAAATCGTTCATTTAGTAAATAAATTATTGTTTTTTTAAAATCTTTCGGAAAATTCGTTCGTTCTGTTAACAAACGAACGAAATCGTACAGGATCCTTCGAACGATTTTATATCTATAAACGGGAGACATCACTAATAAAGGTGAGAGCTGAGTGTTGTAACATAATTAAAGGTATAAAATCAACTGAATTACTTGGATTATACAGAGAGTGCCGTAAGTGTGAATAGATTTGATTTAATTTAAACGTAGTTTTAGCACAAGTTGACTGCAGACTGCAGGGCCGAGTGTATAAAATGATCTATGTACAATATAAAATTGTACTGTACGGTCAACTTCTTGTTTCAGCTTATTGTAAAGTGATTATTTGCTTCGTCGCAGCTCAATTGAAAGATTTAAATAATTCTTAAGTTTTAATTTAAATAAACTAATTTTGTTCGTTAGAATTAAAATGATTTAATCATCTTTTTTGTTTTGTCGATTTTTGTCAATATCGTTCACTATATTTTTTAAGTTACCCCTATAAAGGGACTGTTCACTATATTTTTAAAATTTCCCTTTTAAAGGGACTGTCAGCGTAATTTCAAGTGACTCTCATGCATAGATGGCAATCATTAACGCAACTAGGAGGGGGGGGGGGCGAACTGAGTTCCGCCCCCCAACCACTCAGCATATTTCGCCCCCCTCTTGCCCCCCCCCCCTCTCACTTGACTCCTGCAGCATAATCATGATTCTGGACCTTCTTTTATCAAATGTTTCCAACTAAGAAAAAAAAAAACATTTTAGCGCTTCGAGCATTTCTAATAAAATTATGATTAAGGGACTATATAATGGACATATATGACTAGTAGATGAATTACGAAAAACTGTAAAATAAACTGTAGACTGTAATAGGGACTTTATATACATAGTGTATGATTAAGCCAGGGACTAACATGCACTAAGAAATACATGAAAAGACACTAGAAGAGCAGATTTTTTTTGGCGCTTCGCGCACATGTTTGATTAATTTACTGATGTCGTTCATTGTAAAGCTGTTGGACGTATATTTTTTTCAAAAAGAACCAATCATGATTGTTATAAGAATTTGCTATATTATTGAGTGCACAGAGCCAACTCTTCAACAGTAAAAAAAATGGTTGTTTTTTACTTCAAATCCTGAAAGCAGGGTTTTCTTTTTTGAAAAAATATTTTTACAGCAGGTTAACCCCCTCGGTACCCCNCCCCTCACAAGAGTGCTAGTTGCGCCACTGATGGCAATGCCCGATTCACAACGGTAATCTTGAAAAAAGATTTTTATCTATAATGTGGGAGATATTGTCGTATTTTTATGTTTAGAATTGATTCTGAGAATTCGTTAATGTGTTTCTGCAGAAAATAATCAGTTTTCAAAATTATAAATATAGTTCAAACTTGATCAAATAAAGCTTGAAGGGTATCGTTGTGAATCAGTTATTGCCATCTTTGTATGGAGAGTCATTTAAAATTAAGATTACAGTCCCTTTAGAAGAAAAACATGATTTCCCTTTTGAAAAATACTAAAACGTGATGAAGCAGCGTGTTCTAATATCAAATAGTTTAAGGCCATATAGTTTGAAAACTTGGATACAAAATTGTTAAACTAATTTAATGCCCATAAAAGGTTTATGTTTGATTGATTGATGATTGGAAAAGGGTTGAAAAGTACATATTCTTGACTAGCCATCCTCCGACCCACAAATGACGTCACAAAATTGTATTTTCGGCATGCGCTTCTTATCCCTATAGAATCCGACCCATGTCCATTTTCTCTCATGGTAAACAGTCTGCACTTTTATACTGTTGGAGATACTAGATATTTAAACAATATTTAGTCGTATTAAATATTTTAAATTTTTTGATAATTTTTCAATATCTCAGTCGATTTCTAAAGAACAAAAACGGCAGACCACATTTTGGAAATGTTCAATTGATCAATTGGAAATGATCAATTGATGCCCCTCATCTTTTGGGAGGCAATGTTAGTTTACAAGATATAAAAAATCTCATTTCTTCTTACTCCAGGGCCCACCATTCACTGAGGCTTCTCTCTGTTTTGGACCCTGAACTTCAGTTCAAACTTTTTAAAAGTACAACTCATTTTTCAAGAATGAACGATAGACAGAATGGACATTTGTTAGATTAAAACCTTACATACACTGTGCAGAGATAATTTTTTTTAATAATCTAGAATCCACTTAGCTTTAACAACCGTGAAGCCTGTCCGCAAAATTACATAACTTGTTAAATATCCGCTGTCTTAGAATAGTATACGAAGGTAGATAAAATCATATCTATAGGTAGAGATGAGCGCCTTAGTTTTTTTTTGTAGTTCGTTTGTTCATCGTTCGTGAATGAACAATTTCGTTTTTTTCAATCGTTAAAATATAAATTTATTTAGTTTGTTCTCAAACTTATCATTCAATCAGTAAAATCGTTTGTTCAGTAAAAATGTTTGTAGTTTGTAAATTAAAAAAACTATCGTTTTTTAAAAGTTCTTTTTTTGAAAAAATCGTTCATTTAGTAAAAAAATTATTGTTTTTTTAAAATCTTTCGGAAAATTCGTTCGTTCTGTTAACAAACGAACGAAATCGTACAGGATCCTTCGAACGATTTTATATCTATAAACGGGAGACATCACTAATAAAGGTGAGAGCTGAGTGTTGTAACATAATTAAAGGTATAAAATCTACAGATGTTAAATCTTTACATAGTTATAAAACATCATAGAATTAGCAATAAAATTACAGTTGATTTTAAAGTACGTTTAAGGCTCTATGTGAACAATTGATGTTTACAATGAAATTTTGTTAGTAAATGAACGTTACGACAATTTGAATATTTTAGGCAGATAAAGTATGCTGTTTATATTGTTTTATATAATTACTAGCTTTACCATGCTTATTATTATTATTATTATTCATAGTTAGTTTTGCCATTTACCCGCGCTTGGAACCACATCATAATTTTAGCTGAAGTGCCAGACGATGCCCGTTATATTTCAAATATTTCCAACTTTTCTTTAAGCCCTTCTCATCCCGGGATACCCATAGGTTCATTTATAAAATTTCAGCCAATTTGGTACAGCAGTTCAGCCAGCTATGGAGAACATGAATGTACTAAATATAGTAAACATCCCCATATCATTGAAACCTGAACCTACCGGCATATATATTACGTTTTAATCACCTGACAGTATTATCGGTCAGTTTAATCTTTATCTGTACCTTATAATTAAATATAGTTATTTGAATATAGACCCTGGTAGTATACGGTTAGAGATACCATTGCTTGGTAGTGAGTATAGAGTTCTATAGCTTTGTGTGTCGAAAAATACATACTAAGACCTACTATTGTTCAGTAGAGAGGACAGAGATTAATAGCTTTGTATGTGGATAGATACACATATAGACCCACCAGTGTTTGGTAGAGGGTATAGATGTTTGAAAGCCGATACATACTATACTTAGACCTACCAGGATTCGGTAGAGAGGACAGAGATTAATAGCTTTGTATGTGGATAGATACACATATAGACCCACCAGTGTTTGGTAGAGGGTATAGATGTTTGAAAGCTTTGTGCGCCGATACATACTATACTTAGACCTACCAGGATTCGGTAGAGAGGACAGAGATTAATAGCTTTGTATGTGGATAGATACACATATAGACCCACCAGTGTTTGGTAGAGGGTATAGATGTTTGAAAGCTTTGTGCGCCAATACATACTATACTTAGACCTACCAGGACAGAGTTCGATATTGTTGTGTGTGGATTGAGACACACTCAAAGAAATATTGGAGTAAGGCAATTAACCATGCATATACATAAATATGCATTATACATCATACAATATACCTGTATGAGTAAATAACTTTAATATATGGACTGTTGCTAGTTTTTTATTTTAATTTTTGTCGCAAATAAATGAATCACCAAGAATAAAAGGGTTTGTAAATTGTGACTCAACATTTCTTACACTTTTCAATTGTTCCTGATTGTTAAAAGTCATAAAATTTAATAGTTGCTCAGTTCCAAGGTTCTGAAATAAGGTTTGTTACTCTGGATGCGCTCCAATGTACGGGAAATGTCGTCTTCTTAGCATAGATAGATATAATCTGCATATGACGTCACGCTCGCCTCTATAATCAGTGACGTCATATGCAGATTTATCCATCTATGCTAAAGAAACGACATTTTTCGTACATTGGAGTACATCCAGAGTAACCAATCTTATCAATGAACCTTGGTCAGTTCTAACTTGAAAAATCTAAATGCATCAGATTAAGTTTCAAGAGTCCCCCCATAAAGATTATATCAGGCTGATTACACGTGAAGATGCATTTTTATGGGGTTTTTAAGAGAGGATTGGGGGACTGGGGGTATAGGGTTTCAGTATTAAATTTTTTGCCGTTGCTATAAGTACAGAAGGGGAAACGTGCTTTGATGATAGTTGAAAATTATGATTTGTTCTTCTAAGACGGGAGGTGATGATTGGAAAAGGGTTTACGAAAGATGTATAAGCTACATCATACTTTTCAATCACAACTTGTGGAGAAGAAAATTATCTATAATAATAATATTTAGAATCGCAGTGCTATACATTTTTCAGACATAAATGTTCTCTATGAAGACAAAGGATTTTTCAAAAATAAAATTGCCAAAAACACCATTATTTTGGCACTATGAGACAATTTTTCTGTATCGAGACTATCTACATAATATTTTGTCCCTCGACCTTTGCGAATCCAAGGATTTTGTTACTTTTCCTTTAGACGTGAAAAAATATATAAATTCTCATTTTTGATAACTTACATTAAATATAAATTCGTTGGCAGGGTAAAACCGGAAATGCTAGCGCAAATTATTGGATTGCACTCACGTGGGTTTAACGGTTCTGTCAATATATCAGAAAGCTGTGACTTTCGATCACAATTTGACCCTTTATACATAATTTTCTTAAATACGTTTTTGTCGGCATATATATTTTTAATGAAAAAGTATAGAATAAACAAATCCGTAAATTTAAAGATTGTTGAATTATAGACCAAAACACGTTTTATTACAGATTAATGAAACCGAATGCTTCTCACTCTGGTTAGTCTGGAGTGCACCTTTTATACTTTGGTATTTGGTTGGTGGGGGGGGGGGGCCCGGGGGGGCAGGAGGTTCAATTTACTTCAAATTAAAGTGATATACAGAAAACTGTAGAATAGGAGGACAACAATACTGAAGTTTCTTGTTACAAAGAAAATTGCTTATTAAGTAAAATGGGTCTGTTTACACTGCACATTTGCTTTGATTTATGTTCACTGGACTTTTTTAAATTCACAACTTTAGTCTAAAAGTCGACTTCCTATTCCAGAATTTTCTGGTTATCACTTTAGTAGTATGCACTAATATACTAATTCTTTTTGATTAAATCAACCTCAAAATTGAGGAAAAACGGTGGCATTTACAAACTAGTTTAAGGACGGTTAGGGTTGAAAATCGTCCAAGATCACCAAAAATTTGTCTGTTCAAATAGCCATTTATGAAACATTATTTATTATTATTAATTATGATGTAATCAAACTTCTAATGCTGAGCTCTTAGAACAGAGAATTCCACGAGATTTTTTGCTCAATTAATTGTTGCAGTTACAACATTTATGGTTTTTGTGAAATTTTTTATTCGGAAAATAATTTTTTGCGAAAATTGTTTTCGCGAAATTTTGCATCGTTTTCGCCATTTGCGGTTATGGAAGGAGTAATAAGTAGGATGAAATAAAACCCCGAAAAGTTACTATTGCCAGTTCCTAGATTTAACTTCTAGGCTGAGGAAAAATGTGCCAGTGTCTTGTATTGTTATTATCAACCAGTATAACTCGAGGGCATGCAATATATATTTCCGACAATGTCAAAATTAAATCATATTTTAAAATTGAAATAAGTATATTTGTTTCCTCGTTTCAAATATAATAATCACTTTGCAGACTAAAAAGGTGAGTCTCAATGCCCTTTAACCATGGACAATATGTGACCATACGTCATTTTAGGATCAGAATCAGATAGATTTAAAGAGACTGTAGACATATTTTAGGATCAGAATCAGAAAGATTTAAAGAGTCTGTAGACGTATTTTAAGATCAGATACTGGACAGATTTAAAGAGACTGTAGACGTATTTTAGGATCAGAATCAGATAGATTTAAAGAGACTGTAGACGGATTTTCAAGTGACCCACTATTAAAAAAGCGGGACATGTCTGATATGAACAACGCTAGTTCTGAGCAATCTGATATCCCTGTTCTTCTTGCTCCAAATTGATCAATTTCAATTAAGGTTTCTCTGTAAAAGTGACTTGCGAGTTTCTGAGAAATTCAAATACTTTTCTAGATAAACTAACGACAATATCTTCCACATTAATGATCACAGAAAGGTTAAAAGGGTACCGTTGTGAATTTGGAATGCCTATCCTTATTAAATAGAGGGTGACTTAAATTCTTATCATAGTCCCTTAAAGGATATTAAACATCTACTAATATTTTCAACTCTTAAAAAACAAAGTAGAAACGATACAAAAAAGTGGTCAAGTCAAGTCAAATCAAGTCAAGTCAAATCAAATCAAATCAAATCAAATCAAATCAAATGTATATATTTGTTTCAAGCATATAGAAATAATATTTTAAACATATTTATGATAACTTTTATTTTCAATTTTTTTAAGGGACGTCATCAGTGTAATTTGAAGTGACCCTCCATGCAAAGATGGGGATGCCCTATTTACAACGATACCCTTTAATAGGTTTTTGTGATCAAGTATCTGTATAGAATTAGATATAAGCAGGATATTCTTGTGATCAAGCATCTGTATAGAATTAGATATAAGCAGGATATTTTTGTGATCAAGTATCTGAATAGAATTAGATATAATTTTTTTTGATTGTATGTCCGATCAGAACTCGGGACCGATTTGCCTCAAATTTTGATTGGGGAACTGGGTGGACCCACGAGAATGTGCTAAGCTTGGTTTAAAAATTCTAAACTGAGTTGATTAATTTTAATGGAGAAAGTTTGGTTTGCAGGCAAAGCTGGGTTCCCAAGCTGGCATGATTTATATAGATTGAACAGTATTTTCACATCTTTTTACTGTTTATTGTTTACATAATGTTTTCTTGTTTAACAATCATATATAATTATATATATACATATTGATGTGAACAAGATAACTAGAAGTTCAGTGTTCTGACGGAAGGTCAATGTTCATTAGCACTCTCTAAGCACTCACAGTCAGGGGTTTAGGCATAGTTTTCAAAATCTTCCCCCGGACCCCTCCCCCTCTAATGACGAATTTTTTACAAAAACAAGTAATGGCGCAAATAAGCGATTTTTGTTGAACATAAGCGATTTTTGTTATCTCTTTTTTTTGGCAGATTCCCAACTTTTGCTGTCAAAAAAGCGATTTTTTAAATTTCGCATGGCTTAGGAAACAACATGCAAATGAGTTGGTGGGGGAATTATTGCAAAGAAAGATATACACCCCTGGTTTCAGAATTGAAAAGATAATGACGGCTCAGAAAATTATTCAGATTTGTTGATAAATTTTAATTATTCTGAAAATATTGGATACAATCTTGAAAATCCAGCGTTGCCCAGGGTACTCATAGCTACTCCCGCCGTTTAATCGCGCTTGGTCGTAAATTACGATTTTAGCTATTTTTCCCTTCAAAATGGACCCACTCAACTTAGAATCTCAAAATAAGAATAATCTCTAGGGTCTCCCGAGTTGTCCAATCATAATTTGAGGCAAATCAGCCAAGGTGTTCCTGAGTTATGATCGGACACAAAAAATAAACAGAGATTGCAACTTTTTATATATAGATAAATAACATTGCATAATATTGGTGAACAAAAAAGTTCGAAAATAAATATAAAATGCCTGGAAAATAGATGTCTTACCTTTTTAATTCTTAAAGGGCTGTAGATACAATTTCAAGGGACATTTCATTTTTAGTTTACCCTGTCCAATTCACAACGCTTTCCGTAACATTTTTGTTGATAAAGGAATGAGATATCCAACATTTTTGTTGATAAAGGAATGAGATATCCAACATTTTTGTTGATAAAGGAATGAGATATCTAACATTTTTGTTGATAAAGGAATGAGATATCCAACATTTTTGCCAATCAAAATAACTATTAATAACTATTGTGGTTTCTATGTAAATGCCACTTGTGGATTTCTGCAGTAGAAAAAAAGGAGTAACTTGTCAGAAATAAACATTATGCCGTCCACATTATCACATTATTAATTAAGCGGTATAGAAAGGGTACCGTTGTTAATCGGGCATTGGTCATGTCTCATTTAAAAGGAGGTTCACTTAAAATTGCGTTGCAAGGGTCAATTTCGTTGTTTTCACTCCAAGACGTAAAATAAAAAATATTTCTTTCGGTATTTTTGGGACCAATATGATTTCAACACGCAGTGACATAATTCAGGAAAACAGGAACTATTTAATTATTTTTAGCGTCATTGACTGCAAATTGAGCGTGTTTTTATGCTACGTCAACTTTAATTTAAATTTGGGGTGCTCGAAGTAACTTTAAGTGAGCTAAAGCATTCATTTAAAGAATCACATCCATGATTAACCCTTTAAGTCTCTTTGTTTTAGGGGTAATTTTATCTTTCCTAAAACAAAATTTTATATTGTCCTTTCTTGTCAATGCTATACAAATCCACAAAACAACACTGATTCAAAGAGACCACGATAACATTTATCAATTTTTAGATAGAAAACTAAAATATCCTCATCATGTCCAGATACAGATTAAAAGAGTACAGAACATTGTGAATCTATTGTCCTAGAAATGGAGGGTCACTAAGTTGAATATCGATGGACTCATTGATGATCAATAAAACCAAGAAATATATATTTACTGCAAAAATCTTAGCTTTTCTTCCCTGCATTTGTGACAAGATAATGAATAATGAATTCCATGTATATAAATATATATATATATATACATATATATGTATAAACCAGATTTAAGCCGGGAGCAAGGTAAAAACCACGGTGTTGCCTTACATTGTAGCAAATATCGTAGCAATCCCGATATTTGTTAACCTGCACATACCTAGATATATTATGTTGTACATTGTCTGTAAATCTAAATGTGATTGTCATTAACTACGCAAAACTTGTAATGCGATAAACCCAGCTTAGCTACGTCTGTTAATACGTCAAAACCTGAATTGTGATTAACTTATAACTATGTCAGTGACTGGCTTAATTACGCTTATATATATCCATGCTTATCTTGTAAGTATTGGTTTGGCATTGATTGTATAGTCAATATCCTTTCCAGTGTTTGGTAGCAATAGTTTACGAGATCATGTCCGTGTTTGACATTGATAGCTAAATAGATCGTCTACGGTTTGACATTGATAGTGCAGTGAGATTGAGTTTTACCTGGATAGATACAGGTTTAAGAACCCCTTATGGAGTAGGGAATTTACCACAAAAGTGGTAGCAGCGGCAAGTATCAAGGAACCCTTGTTAAATGTCACAGACTCCAAGGAAGAAAAATACAGTGATTACCTGGTGTAACTAGGAAAATGAGAAACTGTGTCAGAAGAAACAATAACAGTCCAACAACAAATTAGGATTGCTGCTAGGGCGTACAGAGTACCAGAATGTAACAGTGGACAATTTTAGTAAAGAATTATAGATATCAAAAGACCAGACATGAAGGAAAACGAAAGAGCCGGTGGAAACCTTAAGCACAAGGAATGGGAAGCCCTGAAACAGAGAGTGGAAAAAATGGAGTTGCAAGGTCAGAGAAGAAATGAAGGGGTGAAAAAATTGAAAAAGATTCAAAAAGTGAAAGCAATTTTGTAGCAGAGTAAGAAGATGCATGAATCACAACAACGCATGGAACAACTACAAGGGGAAGTGAAAACTGGAACAGCAACAGAGGATACATACAAAGATATGTGTAATGTTGAAACTATTATCAGAGAAAGAATTGTCTTATATGTTGGAAACCCGGAGAAATTGTTTGAATGGTGCGAAAATTTGGAAACACATTTGATTATCCATGATATGAATGGGAAAAAATCCCAAATGAAGCAGTGAAAAGGATACTGCAGTCCTGCATCACAGGATCAGCTAAAAAAGAGAAGATGCTCAGAGATAAAGCCACAATTAAAAGTTGAAATAGAAGATGGCCGCGAAGCGCCCTAAAAGCCTAGTACTGATACAATCGCCTACAGCACCGTGCTTAAAATATACCTGTCATCTAAATCATGAAGTTTAGAATCTCTCTCAAGAACTTTATCAATATTATTCTTCATAACTCAAACAACATCTTTAACTTTAAAAACCAGAACTTTGGCAAAATTCCAAAAGTTCAGAGAAAAAATTGGCTTTATTTTGGGGTCGCTTTTACATTGTTAAGCATTATATACATATTTTCCTGTAATTATTAGTGTATTTTCAACAATTTCAATTATGAGAAATTGCTGAGAGTTGTAGACTAGAGGATAGATTTCTCATTAAATATAAAAACTGTAAATATGGGATGATAATTTCATATAAATCCGCGGATAAAAGGATTCAATGAGAAAATCTGCAGTAAAGTCTTCAATTCAAGCAATGGGGCAAGACGACGCTCTTTGCACTAATACAGTGAATCCTAGATTTATGAATACATAGACCGCCATAAGTTTTTTATAATTCTAAAGAAACTTTTTTTTTTAATTCAAGGTAAATTAATCGCCTGGCCCCTGAAATATGAATCCAATTGATATATTAATTTTAAACTCATTTTTCTACGGCATTTGATCTTAAATATGTAATACGACATTATACCAAACTCTTGCTATGTATTCATATATCTGGGATTCACTGTATAAAAAACGATATCGTCAAATTGATATTTATTACTGCACAAACATACAGAAATTGTTAAAAATATACAAGGGTTACCCAAAAAGATCAGACTGTAATGACGACCTAGATATGACGTATATTGAATTTAGGTCTGTCTTGATAATGTATTTTAAGGGATGCTAATTAATCTGGCAAAAAATTAAACAACTTTACAGCTGGAACCCTTGCAAGTGCAAAAAAATAAGACTTGAATTCCGTACAGTCGTCAATGAAGTCTCATTCTTTTTGGGTAACCCTTTTTTATTTTTTTTATTTTACCTCATTTTGAGCTGCTGCTATCTGATCAGAATTCATATTCTTTCCTCACTTCTAGCCTTGAAAAGTTTACACCAATTTAATACCTTTTCCGTAATCTCTAACAGTTTAACTTATTAACTAAGAATTATTGCAGAAACTCCCCCCTTTACTCCTCTCACCTTACTTCTATTGATATATTTCAACAAAATAAAAACTAAATAATCATTTCGTTAGAACTAAATCCCAATCATTATTGCACGCCCTCAGCCCCTAACCTCAAATCTTAAAGAGGACAAATATGTATTCATTATTCTAAAATTATGCTTTCTTTGTATTTGAAGGAAGGAGAATCAAAGACGACTTTTCTTTCCATTTTGGAATTCATTCTCAAACTGTTTGGCATTGGCGCAGTCTCAGTATTTTTCTTGATTGACCGAGAATTTCTAAATCTGAAAGTGTTTTAAGTTTTGTGAATTTTATCATTTAACTTTTATTTGTTAATTTATATTTTTTACAGAAAATGGTTGAAGCTAGAGATCGCGCTTTGAACGAAATTGCTACACTGAAAGAAGATTTTATTGAAACCTTCATTAGAAATGGCAGAAGATAGAAAAGACATTGTCAGCCGAGCTATGAAAGATTTTTCTAAGGTTTGTTTTCCTTTACTCTAATTATATTGTACGGAAGAAACATATATTCATATATATGAATTCTATTCTTTCGGAAGAAACATTACAATAAATTCTCGGTCAATTTTCTTTCTTGTTAGAACTATGAAAACTTACTAAATTTTCTAGCATTGAAATCATGTAAAATAATCGCAATAAAATTAAAAGCAATTATTATGCTTTGGTAATTTCCTAAAGAACGATTTTTGGAGCCCTCCCCTGTTTCATTCTACAGGGTTAGTAATTAAGAACTATGGAGCAGGAGTGTTTTTTACAGAAATGTAATGTTGAAAAGGTTCTCACAAGAAAAATATGAGGAAGGCAAGAAACAGGAAAAGGGGAAAGATACCAGAGGATAATATACTGACAACGAGAAGTTATGCCAGAAAAAGGAATACCTGGACAGGAAACAGGAAAGTGGTTAAGATACCAGAGAATATTATACTGCTAAGGAAAAGTTATGGTTACAAGCATACTCTCCAGACAAGAGGAGCCTGGTAGAATTTAAGGATGAAATGCTCAAGGGACTGTGCGATGCAGAGTTAAAGAAAACATGCCTGTTTTTCATGCCTAAGGAACCAAAACAGGAAAGCGAGATTAGCCAGTACTAGACCGACAGTTATCTCCTGATAGACATGAGTTAAAAAAACTACATATATAGATAGCTGTGAGATGATAGAAAACAGCAAGAGAGGGGATAAAATGTGGGAAACAAGAAACAACAACACAACTAGTTCTGAGACGGTAGAAAATAGCATGAGTGTTGTTGAAATGGGAGAAGCAGGAAATATTAACAAGGAAACAGTTTTCTGCGATAATTCAAGGAAGAAGAACAGATAATAAAGGATTGCGGACATGAAGGGCAGGAATGGTATGAGAATTTAAAGAAACATTTCCTAAAATGAAAAAAGGAGAATCCAAACTGGACAGCAGGAAACAGGAACAGGGAACCAGTTGTTTCACCAGATACGGCGGGTTTAGCAGAAAACAGTTCTAACAATGTATGTCCGAAAATCCTGGAATTGAATGAGGTTAACCAAGCAGTAAAAAAGGATGCTATAAACAGCATGAATCGAGAGAAACATCAAGCTCAAGAGATACGGGGAAAAAAAGATAAAAGAAGAGAAATTGAAGAACTAAGGATGTTAGAAAAGGAGAGAAAATCCACAAGAAAATGAAGATTTATAAAAAAGGAAGAAAAGTTGCAAAACCAAGGAGGGTAGCAAAGGAGAGAAAAATCAACAAGAGAATGAAGACTGAGAGAAAAGGAAAATCAAGGCAGTTCAAAGTAAAGATATGGAAAACAATCAATGGAAATGATTTGCTGAGTTATTTGAGAAACCCAACCTGTTCAGCTGTTTTATCAGGAGACGGAATAAGCAAAATTCAAAGTAGTCCAAATGAAACGACAGATTTGTATGTAAGTTCCACAGCTGTATCCAGGAAAAATTCGGAGTTAGACAAGCACAGCAAAGACGGAGAATCAACCAGAAAGTTCAGAGAGACAACCAGCGGATAAGAAGGGATTAAGAGCAAGTCTTCCAGTTTAAGAAAACAGGTTCCAATCCTTCTACCCTCACAGCTCTGGCTGAGAACAATGTTGACACAAATGATGACGTAGAAAGGAATTACAGAGACAAGGAAAATACAGCTGGAACAGAAGTAAAGAAAACTAACAGAATTATAGAAGAATCAAAGAGGAAAAAGATCAATGAATCAGATCAAACAAGACCAAACCTGAATAAAGTCTCAGAGACAGATGTCAAGAAACATCAACAAAGAAGTGGGAAAAGTGCTCAGAAAAAGGCTCAAGAAAACATGGAGCATCTAGGGTTGTTAATCGTTTTTGTAAACGATCGTTAAACGATCGTTTTTTGTTTCGTTTTCAAAAACGATAGTTTCGTTTTCGGAAAAAAACGATCGTTTTTAAAAACGACCCACTCGTTTTGAACTTTAAGAAAACGAATAGCGATCGTTTTTGAAAACGATCATTTTTATTAAAACGATTTTCAACCGTTTTTTATACGATTGTTTTTCAAAAAACGATCGTTTTTGAAAAAAAAATTATTGACAATTATGTTAACGATCGTTAACGAAGTGTCGTCGTTAACGATCGTTAACGAAACGACGAATTTTATCAAAACGGTCCTTTTTGGAAAAAAATACATGCAACTTTATCGAATTTCGTCTTACATGAAGTTTAACAGTTGTGAGAGAGTTAAAACTCCTTGATATTTTCTTAAAAATTACTCAATGATATGTACAGATGCCCTTCAGGTCAGTTTCCTCTCGTCGTTAACGATCGTTAACGAAGGTTGTCGTTAACGATCGTTAACGAAGGGTCGTCGTTAACGATCGTTAACGAAACGACGAATTTTATAAAAACGATCGTTTTGAAAAACGATCGTTTTGAAAAACGAGCATTTTGAAAAACGATCGTTTTAAAAACGACCATTTTTAAAAAACGGACTTTTTAAAAAAAAACAATCGTTTTTATAACGATCGTTTCGTTTTCGATTTTTCGTCGTCGTTTTCATAACGAAACGATCGTTTTTCTGAAAAATGAAAACGTTAACATCCCTAGGAGCATCTAGGCTAGCGCAAGAAAAATACCTTTTTGGTTTGAATGACAGTTTTAGCAGAGATCCAGCAGGGATCAATTACGAGAAATATTAGCAAGGAAAGAAAAATATTGCGTTTGTTCTGCAAAAATTGCACAAAAGTTTTGCGAGTAGAAACCCTACATGGAATGCACTGAGACAGATACAACAATTGGAGCAACAACCTAGAGAGTCAAGATGTAGACATAAAAAAGGGTACAGCAAGAAGATATACAGAAATAAGATGCACAGCAAGAAGATGTACAGAAAGATATTGTATGACAAGAACAAAAGTGCCATGATGTTCCCAAGCATGAAGCAGAAGTGCCTAACTGAGTATGGAAAGAAGTGCCAGACTCAATACGGACAGCAGTAGAACACCAACTTTAAGGAAAAGAATACCATCAAAGCTACGAAGGATTTTAGAACTGGATACAAGAAGAAGTATTCTAAGAAACAGGAACAGGACTGCGGCAAGATACAAGCAAACCAGTTGGAGACCATGAACGGCAAACAGTGTCAGGTGGTGATAAAGAGCAAGTGCTATGATAACCCCAAGAAGGAGTGCAATAGCATGCAGAAGTCCGTGAAGAAGATCACCCATGAGAAGGACAGCGACAGCGGGACTGATCACCAGTACAAGGTTGAAAATGTCCAGCAATGTAGACAGGTTCCTGGGCTCTTCTCTTGTTAAAGGAATCTGAACAAGAGAAGGTTAGAGAATGCAACCCTGTAAACAATCCTGTCTGCAATAATCACTATGTGGTTCAAGGATGTACCCAAAGAAAAAGGTTGGGATGAACCTAGACAGCTCTGTAAACAGGTTCCCAAGGAAAAGACTATTTCCAAGATGGTGTGCCAGGATGTTCTAAAGGAAAAATGTTGGGATGAGTCTAGACAATAATGCCATGATGTGCCAAGAGAAGAGTGCCATGATTTTATCAGGGAGTATACTGACTATATCTCTGTTCAAAAATGCAACTCTGTTAATGTTCCTGTATGCTGCCCTGTATCCAGTGAATCCTGCTGTGATGTTCCAGAACAGATTTCTAAACTGGTTCCCAGACTAAAATGCTACAGTAAATCAAGAAAGGTCTGTCATCAGATTCCAAATGAGGTCTACAACAGTGTACCTAAAGAAAAGGGGAAAATGTTCTAAACGCTCCTGCCTTTTTAGGGTTGAAGTCAAAGAAAACATTAGAGTATGCAGGAGTTTAAATGGCTATGGGGGCTAAGCCCCCCCCCCCTTGGACCAGTGAAATCAATTGATTTCAGGGTTTTTTCAGGCCCCAACGGGTGCTGAGCCCCCTGGAAAGAAAAAAAAATTAATCCCCCCCTGGAAAAATTTTTGAATACGCCCCTGAACCTAACCCTCTGTAGGTAACCCTGTATTAATTCATAAAAAAGTTAAAGTTTTATGTTTTAATTCAATTTTTAAAAACATTTGAAATAAATTCTAAGTTTCTTTGTTGAAATTGAATAAATATTATTTGTTTTCCTTTTAAGATAAGACATTTCAATACAAATATAATATTCAAACACTAATCTGTTTGTTTCAAGGAGAAATCATAAATATTCAAAAATTGTTTTTGATTGATAAAATAAAAATGATTATCACAATGAAAACAAAGATTTTAATTACAAACTTAAGTGATTAAAATTATCAAATTTTAACAATAAGCATTTTGATCAAACGCATCATAATGATCAGACTGATTGTAAGCATAAAAATGATCACAATGATCGCATGAAAACAATATCAAAATTATCACAGTGAATTCAATAATATCAAAACGATCACAATGATTACAATGAATGCAATATCAAAATTATCACAATGATCAATATGATAATAATGATAATAATAAATACAATATCAAAATGATTGATCAATTATTATACTGATATATAGATCGCTAATGCAGACTGTAAAGCTGAAAATTGTACAACACCCTGATCATGAACTCGTCATTTGAAAAGGTCATTGAATACATCAAAATAATCACAATGATCAAAATAATAATAATGATTACAAGGAATACATTATCAAAATAATAATAATGATCAAAATAATAATATTTACAATGATCAGAACAATAAGAATAAATTACAAAGATGTCCATAAATAAAAACAAACATTGTAAACTCATGAACCTTAACTGTAACAAAACACAATTATAACATTGATAGAAAATAGAAAATATCTGACTTTTTTATTTGCATAAAAAATAATATTTTATAGGAGATAACTTACAGATATAAAGTCTGCACTGCCTTTTTTTACAGTTTCCCTCGAAAAGATAAAAAATCGTTATAAAATACATATTTTTTTAACGTTTTAGACATTCTCAACATAAACCTGTAAACCTCTATAGTCCAGATTTTTAATTAAAAATGTTTAAATTTCTGGTTTTAGCTGCACTTTGTGTGTCTGTCACTTTAGGTAAGCCATTGATGTTATGAAATTAATTTTAACGTAAAAACTTAAAAATTTAGAGTATTTAGAATTTTCTAGATAATAGTGATTCAATTTCACAATTATTAAAATTATAAACTTTAGACCGTATTAATCTACTCCAACGGAAACAAATTCAAAACACATTTTACATCCGTCTTTGAGTCTTTGTCGTCACAGCAAAACTATGATTTTCTAATTCAGCTTTTCAACCCAATTTTGTATTATGTGTCAAATAATCTAAGATGATTAAATTCTTTGCATTAAAAAAAAGTTCCAGAGGCCGAATTTAAAGGATTTGTGCCGCGGCTTAAATTTGAGACGCGGCTCAAACATGGTTGCAGGTCCCTATTACAATTGTATTCAATATTTCAAGATTTAAGCCGGCGCTCAATTGAAACCAATTTTTGGCGGATTTGAGACGCGGATCGAATTTATTAAACTCGGGATCAGAAAAATTTTAGCTAAATAAAAAAAATGAAAATTGATTTTTCTTAACAGGACAAGTAACAAGTGATGTCGGTCCAAGATGTGAAGGGGTAAGCCTAACATAACAATTCCTTAACTTTTTTTTCTTTTAAAAATCAATGCTATTTTTTTTGAGTCGTTTAACTTTTTAAATTTTTTTTTAATGATTATAGGATTCGGTACATAAAGATTACAGATGTGTACAACTTCATTTTTGTACATATTTTAATATTTGACTATTGTACCCAGGAGTTAATATTGTACTGATTAAAATCCAACATTTTATTCAATTAAACTTTTTTTTTAACTTTAAATATTGATTTCTCGATTTAACTTTTCAATCGAATACATTTTACTTTTAAAGTGTTTACCTCTTAAAGGGACTGTAAGCATTATTTCAATTGACCTTCCATGCAAAGAGGTCAAAGCCAGATTTACAACGATACCCTTTCATAGATCTTGGGCTTTTTATAATAATATTTAAGAGATAAAAACACCGAGATCATTGTCCTGGATGATTAGACCAATGTTAAAAAGGCACCATTGTGAATTTGACATGAAGGGTCACTTAAAATTACGCTTACAGTCCCTTTAAACGTTTCCTTAGTTATTAATAATGTTTATAGTTTGAATGCCCAAATGATGACGCCGAGGGTGGATTATTCACAAAGTAAGGATTTTATTTTTATAGTTTGAAATTATATTTTTTAACACTTTTTTTATTTCAGCGGTGTATGCACTGGAGAATTTTGTGATTGCAGCTACGGGATACCCTATCTTATTAACTTCGAGGTTATTATTATTATTATTATTATCATTACTATTATTTTCATTATCAATATTATTATATAAATTATTTATGTATTAGGAAGGACTAGTGTTTAATGAGGATCTGCAGGTCTGTGATTGGCCCTTCAATGTTGAAGGCTGCGAAGAAAAAAATTAATTAAGCTCGCTTTAATCATTGAAATATGAAAATAAAATATTTAATCTTTTAATTATGTTCTATAAATGAGAGCTTCGTTTCGGGGTTCAAACAACACAATAATGTTACAAAGCAGTTAAAACTCGACCCGCAATAGTTTGTGCTTCTTTTCTAACTATTTTGATTGCCGTGTCACGTCAATTTATAAAGTAATTAACAAGTTAGATTTAAATCCTATATGTTTCAATGATAATTAACACCACTTAGAGAAGAGCTATAATTAAAAACAAACATGGCTTGAGTTATTTGTTATTGCCCTTCTCCTTTATATACTTGTACGCATTATCAAAACTAGAAAAGCTACAAGGTAACAAAGTCGTACTAGTAATGTCTTCTATCCAGTTTAGTGTTGTGTGAAGTATCATAAATGGATCATAGTCCACGATTACATCCTTCATTATATACATATATATATATATATACTATAAATTATATGAAAACATACCAATTAATTTAGTTTACACTCATCAGTTTTGGATTTATTATCTGGATATAATGGATTAAATGGCCCAAGCTGAAAACTTTAGAATGAGATATCCTTAATCCCGATTACTTAATCTGAGTATCCAATGGACACACTTTTGATTTTCTTCTTAAACCGTTCTTTCTTTCTTAGTATTGAAAAATCAAAAACCGTTTTTTTAAAATTAGAGAGTCCCTCCCGTTTCTGTATATAATCTTAAATGGCGCGAAAAATTTAAAATTTCTCGGCTTTATATACGCGACTCTGATTGGTTGAATTTTATAAATTTTTCAGGATATATAAGTACAAAATTAAGTTAGTCTCGAGATTAAGAAAAAGAGAGGATCAAGCATTAATCTCGATATCCACCATTCTTAAGTTTTCAGCTCTAGTTAATCTAAATTATGTTGCTAGTTTAAAGAGAGTGTTAACTTCGTAGATTGGCATATCCAATTCACATCGGTACCCTTTAAACTGTAGTTTGCTCCAGGATGAAGCATTGATGACGTAGTTTTTAACAGCTAAGCACATGTGTATGCAAAGAGACCTTAAAACTGTGGTATAGGAAGACAATATTTATATTCAATATTATATTTATTGAATGTTTTCAAATAGTTTCACCATGTAGTTGGAAATAAACTTTTTAAGTAAAATGAGTCATAACATTTGTGTGTAATTAAAGTCCTTAATTTTTCTACAGGTTTATGGGTCTCACTGTGTAGTCCATTTACATTTTGAAAAAATGTAAACATCCCTTTTCTGAGAGCCCTAGAAAATTCACATTTTCAATATTCACACTTGAAGTATCAACTGTCAACAACATTAATTCCATCCTGAAGTCACAAATAGCATTTATTCAGAGCAGGACTGACCAAAGCTGATAATATATTTTTCTTCCCATATCACATCCTAGAGATAATGTGAAATTAATTTTATTATAATCGGGTAACAATTTAGCCTCCGAGAGAAAAAAGCGTGAAATTGTGGAAGACAATGCCTGGCCGTGTTAAACTAGTTCCACAAGATTCAACAGAATGAGATAGAACGGATACGGGGCATGGTACTGATATCATCATCTACAGTCTACACGTGCGATATCGATATTGACTCTAGTTCTGAACCCTCTAGTAATAAGTTATAAGAAATATATATACTGGAAGTTATTTATGCGTTTTTATTAGAGTCTGACTCGACTCCTCTATAAAATGTTTATTTTACATTAATTTGTATTTTTGTCGTCGATATCAACTAAATATCTAAAGGATGTCGCTGTGAATTAGACATGTCACTATACAGATTAAGGCCCACTGGAAGTACTTGTCTATAAAGATTCTTTAAACTGATTTAATTGGGGTTCAATTAAAAACTGAGTTTTATGGTATATTTTTATTTTTTTTAATTATTATTTTATGCAAGAAATTGAGTCTTTGCCACAAACTTTGATTTCACAATCCCTATATCTTTGCAACCCTATGTCGTAGACCTTAGACATTTCAAACTATGAAATCTTTTAGATCCAATAATCTAAGTTTGAAATATCAAAGGTTTACACAATTAGGTTTTATAGATATAGGGATAAGAAAATTTGAGTTGTGTCAAAAACTTAATTCTTTTCATGTAAACGATTAAGAAACATTTATTCTTGAAAACAATTATATTTTAAACAATATATTTGTAATAAACATAAAAAACCCAACAGTGAGTTAAAACAAACAAACAGAGTTTTTATTTTTCTTCTGCCAGAGGTTCTCCTGTATCAAGCCGTCGTTCTATTTTTATACAGGATTTACAATTACTCGCCTGAAAAAAAAATTAAAACTAAGAAGTAAAAGAGACTGTCTAGTGTCTACGCTCGTTAAGTGAGAAAACGAGCGAAAAAGATGGAAAATAAACGATAATTTTGAGAACGAACGAACGATTGAAAAAAAACCCAAATGGGTCGGGATTAAAATAGTTGAATTTAAACCTCAAACAAACAAACAAAAGTTAAAATCATTTAAAAACATATTTTCCGAAATGATAGAGGTCAGATATATAAATTTATTCAGTTCAAGTTCCATCAAAATGAGGGATTTTTAATGAAAATCTACGAAATGTTTAAGAAACCTGCTTTGAACGTCAAAAATGTTAGACACTTTTTATACCCAGGATAAAAAAATTGTACATAAAAATGTGTGAGAAAAATTCTCTCGAAATTCATAAAGCGTCTTTTTATAACAAAACGTTTGACAAGGGAACTACAGTGATTCAAGTGCATTATACCTGCTCTATAATTTTCATACTGTTTTTAACCCTCTCCAGAAACCTAGGTCTATCAATCAACCCGGATTCAAATTCAGTTCTAAACATTCGTTAAGTATAATGAGTACAGACTCTATGAGGCAAAACGGAATAGTAAAACCAAATTAATCATCCCATTTCTAGAGAAATGCATGTGTTTGGAGCTGTAAAAGCAACGAGAATATAGTGTACAGAGTGATGACTGATGATGTGCCCTAATCCTTTACTAACTTTATAAACTATACCGAGAGCGTACTGCACATTTGTTTATTATAACTTGATTCTGGCCTAACCTAAAGTATACCAGTATTAGTAAACAGTTGTAAGTGTACAGTATAACAACTAACTGAGCACACAGGTAAAGACCCATAGATTTAATGACCAGAATATTTCATTGATTTTTTATTTGAAAGATGGATCCCATCTCAGGCTTCGAGATCCGTCTTGTGTTTTACATTACCGCCCAGTGACAGTACACTGCAGTACAAAAGATGCGTACACCTCTAAAATAACTTTTCTTGCATTAAATCCTTGGGTTGTACAAGGTTCATGCAATGCAGTGTACAGCGTACAAAAAAGGTCAGTAACACATTCATCTCAGTAAAACGGAGAATTCATTTGATGTACCGTCCTGTTTTGCCGTTTATATTAACATGTATATTGTGAAACTTGCTCTAGTTGCCTGAATGTAGGTCAGAACTTCACCGGCTAGTCTTATTGAGTGTCTGCTTTTTTTACCCGATGTCCGGGCGGTACAGTATAAACTGGGACTGGAAAGATTGACCCGGCTCGGAAATTCAAATGTACTTTGGCTGCCCGTGTAATATGCAAAAAATATCTTCTTAAAATATAATTTATTTAGCAGAATACAAAGGTCGTCTTTTATAAAGATAATATTTTGTGAATTTGTTCAAAAAGAATATCTTATATTTAAATTATTAGTAAACAGAAAAACACATAATAGTGTCCAAATATCAATATAAATATTGAGACATTGCAATCGATCTTTAAAGGTATAATAAGAAACAACTCATCTTGTTTAAAAGGATTTCATGAATTTGATCCACAGAAAACCGGTTTTAATTGAGCGCCGGCTTAAATCTTGAAAAATTGAATACAATTTTAAGTGGATCCAACCATATTTGAGCCCCGGCTTAAATATTAGACGAAGCTCAAATTTTTTAATTCGGCCTCGGAACTCAAGATATGATAAGTGCATAATGAGTCAATATGAACTAAAATCCTCTTAAAATAGCCAAACCAAACCATCATTTTTAACCACGGTAGAAATTTAACCATGGGAAAACAAATGTCTTAAAGGGAGTTTTCGCGAAAAATGAAAGGGGGTTTAGGTTGATGTCGGATGGAATTCGATATCAATCAATGCTTATTTTACTTTTATCTTCTGCGGAGAAAATGATTAAAAACGTCTTATACCTAGAGCTTAGCGTCCATACAATTCACATCAAAATCTGAATGATTAATTTTAAAGCGATCGATAAAGAATTCAATCCGACATTGACCTACATCCCCTTTCATATTTCGCAAACACTCCCTTTAAGTTCCCATCTCTGGCTCATTTATAAACATGAAATTATCTTAGATCTTGAAAACTGTCAAAAAATATATTGAACAATTTTAATTACAAATTTGAAAAATTATTTTGATATCTCCGTCAATTTTGAAACATTTTGGAAATTCCAAGACTAAACGTTTATGTTAAAAGCTTGTTAAATAAAAAAACTGCCGGTAGATACAGGGTGTCCCACGAAACATGACAGTTGGTGAATAATTTAAAATGTCTTCTTCCATGATATGTCAAGTTGTTTGTTACCAAAGAGAATAATAATAAATGTTTTATGGCATCCATATTATAGTAAAATTATAATAATAAATGTTTTATGGCATCCATATTATAGTAAAATTGATTTCCAAATAAAATATATTTGAGTGAAGTTTTTAAACTATAAATAAACTGCAAAAAGTCTTTAATATTCAATACAGTTTATGGAAGAAGACATTCAAAACTATTCACCAACTGCCATGTTTCGTGGGACACCCTGTAGAGTGAAATGCAAGTCGACCTTGCTCATTTGGTTTTATGATGCAATATCGCATATTAGTTTGAAAAATGGTTTTTGATTATTCCTAAATTTGTTTCAAAATATATCAGATGCAATTTTATTTTAAACATTCTTAACATCATTTAGAAATAAATAAACTATAAAAAAACAGAGAACGAATAAATGGCGACTTTCAGTGGAACATGTAACAGCTAGAATGGTTAAAAGAAACGGGGTGCAAACTATTCATACACAGTTTAACTATTGGTACCTTGTTAAATTCATCTCACAGGCTCCCAAATCCTTCAAGGTCTCTGCTTTCCATAAAGGAAATCCAGGATCCACCAAACCTTTATTTCAATTTTTATAATTTATTTTTAAAAAACGATTCCAACAAAAATTTTTGGTTGCAAGGATACGGGGATACAATAGTAAAAACAATAAAAAATTCGACCGCGAATTTTTAATAAAAGATACAAAATACCAAAATATTAGCGGCATTGCTACTGGATTATAAACAAAGACGACAATGAATCCAGATTTCTAATTCATATAACAGTTGCAGATTTTTTTAGGTCTACTTTTTTTGACAGAAAACAATAATAAACTTTAAAAAAATACACGGAAACAAAGAGAAGCTGTCAATTAAAAAAGCTTCTCTATAATTACTTGTAAAGTTATAATTCGGAAAAAATAAAAAGTCGTCTTCATTATATTACTTTCATCGCCTACCACCGTAGAAAGGAATTGAGTCTTTGTAACAAACTCTGGTTTTCAAATCCCATATCTTTTCAACCCAGTGCTGTAGACCTTTAATATTTCAAACTATGAAATATGTTAGATTAAATAATCCAAGTTTGAAATATGAAAGGTTTACGCCAACCGGTTGCAGAGATATAGAGATTAGAAAATATTCCATTTCTAATCGAATTCAAGCTTAATAGAAAACGAGAAATTTAGGTAAAGTTAAGTAATAAGCATAATTTATGTGTAAAAAATAATCAAAATCAGAATAAATGACAAGTTTTAATCGCAAATTTTCGGCTCAGTGTCCCTCCCCCGCCCCTTTACTGACACACCCAGTTACAACCCTGAAATAATCTGTAATTTTAAATATCTTCTCATTTGTTTTTTAATAGATATTTAATATCATTAAATATTATTTGTTTTGAAGATAGAAAAAGTTTATTTTAACCCCACCTAGAACTCTGATATATTTTAACCCCACCTAGAACTCTGATATATTTTAACCATATATATATATATATATATATATTATATATAATATATACTAGGCACCTGATAATATTCCGTTTGAGTAACATGAGTAAATGATGATTGGGATGAAGATAATTGTTCAACATTTCTATCAAAAAATAATTTGAAAAAAACATTTGTACACCGCTTTTCGATCCTTTCTGCTAATATATGCGGAATTTAGATATACAATATAGTCTAATTAGGAAAAAAAGATATATAACATCCCGCGTTTGAACTGTAAAAAAAATTTTGGTGTTCATTCCAATAAGGAGATAAAACTGATCCTTAGAACACTTTTGTATTTTTTGAAGATCGCTTAGTATTGGAGATTCTTTGAGACCCTTTATATCTTCATTATTTTTAAATTCTCATTTTTAATGTTCAAATTTCCTAGATCTTGCTCAAGTCCAGCAATAGTTCGAGATCTTTCCTCTCCATACAGATAGTTCTTTATTCCCTTAATCAAAAATATTTCATATTTCTTATACAGTTAAACCCTAAATGAGCCATACATCGGAAGAATTTATGAAATGCCGTCTTTACAAATTTTCAATGGGTTCTATACTATTTCACGTAAATTTCAGAATTTGCGAAAATAGGTAAATAACCATGAATATGCTGGAACAGTTTTAAAGAGCTCCATATAATCATTTAATTAAAAAACTAAGTATCTCCAACATTCCAATATCAGAAGGTGAAGAATACGACATTTGATGAAATCTTTCGATGTATTCAATATATAATGGTTTAACTGTACTTTCAAAGTTCTAATCTTCATATCTATTAAACATGGTTTCGTAGACCTTTAATTAAATAAAAAATAAAAATAATAGATTATAAAATTAGATAGGAGAGTGTTTAGAGTTCTTTACAACGTCTAATAAAAGACATTTATAAGTTCTTTACAACGTCTAATAAAAGATGTTTATAAGTTCTTTACAACGTCTAATAAAAGACGTTTATAAGTTCTTTACAACGTCTAATAACAGATGTTTATAAGTTCTTTATAACGTCTAATAAAAGACGTTTCTAAGTTCTTTACAACGTCTAATAAAAGATGTTTATAAGTTCTTTACAACGTCTAATAAAAGACGTTTCTAAGTTCTTTACAACTTCTAATAAAAGACGCTTATAAGTTCTTTACAACGTCTAATAAAAGAGGTTTATAAGTGTTTTTTTTCCAAATTTCATTTTAAGTGACCTTAGATTTAAACCGAAGGTAACGATTAACAACGGTACCATTGAATACATAATTTGATGAATAATGTGGAAGAAACGTACTTTCTTCTGGCTTGAAAAATATTTAATTCTGATAATTTCTCCATTGTTTCCACAGCAAGGAATGCGCAGGTCACCTTTACGGAGAAACCCCCAAATCAAAGCAAAAAGTTTTTAAAAACAAAAACACGGATAACATATAAATAATTCACATTTGATCAGATAAAGCTACCGTTGTGAATCAGACATGCCA
This sequence comes from Eurytemora carolleeae, assembly GCF_000591075.1. Taxonomy (NCBI): domain Eukaryota; kingdom Metazoa; phylum Arthropoda; class Copepoda; order Calanoida; family Temoridae; genus Eurytemora; species Eurytemora carolleeae. Next base: position 82,890 of record NW_019396194.1, read on the forward strand.
CTTCAATGGAAGGTCACTTGAAATTACGTTTACAGTCCCTATCAATGGAAGGTCACTTGAAATTACGTTTACAATCCCTTTACAATCCCTATCAATGGAAGGTCACTTGAAATTACGTTTACAATCCCTATCTATGGAAGGTCACTTGAAATTATGTGTAAAATTCCTATCAATGAAAGGTTACAATCCCTTGCTTCTAACAAAATAAAAGTCAGAAAGTTCAGGTAATTGTCTTTCTAAAGCAACCCTCTTTACGAATTATATGTTTACAAAAGTTCTACAGGTTTATGGACGAATGTTCTCCGATTAGACTCAAACTTGGAAATGTAATGCTTCAAGTTTTCACATTGTCCTCAGAGAAAACTAAATTGAGAAGAACACCTTCTAATACACAGGGTGTCCCACAACATATTGGAATTGATAAAGATTAAAGTCTAGCAAGCTTTCGGCGTGTACTGCAGTAATTTGGACAAATTAATTAGTTCAAGTGGCGAATAAATTGGAATTTTTAAACGCCAAAACGTCAATAAACGTCTAAACGGCTAAACAGATCGTGCTTAAATTTTGTGTGGGATCTTGCATGACCCCAGGGAATTTTTTATGAATTCTCAGAATTACAAAAAGTTGCATTTTGGATGTAACTTTTGATATTTGTGAAATTTTTAAAATGCAAGAAAAAATATTTTAAAATCAGCAAACTATTTTTGTTATTGTTTTATAATGTACAAAGAAAAGATTCTCACAGAGAAAGCCACAATAAAAAGATTAAATAGAGTATGGGCGTGAAGCGTCCTAAAAGCCTCATGACAGATTTTTTTTTGAAAATTTAATCATTTAAAAATTTGTTTAAATTGAAATTTAAAAGTTTTTAATAGCTAGGAGATAATCCAACATGATATGGGACTCTTTTATTCTGTAAACAGCAGATCCTGTTCAGCTGGCGTTTAAATTAAATTATAATAAAGAATGCTTCCATGGAAAAAAAACAGTAGTTGATGACAAAGCCAAAATCATAAAATAATTTTCCTTTTTTTATCTTGTTATCTTGTAAAATGGTTATTTACACAGAAATTGCATATTTGCCACAAACTTTGATTTTCTAATCCCTTTATCTTTGTAACCTAATGTCATAGGCGTTAGATATTTCAAAATAAGAATTCTGTTAGATCAAATAGTCTAAGTTTGAATTATCAAAGGTTTACACCATCAAGTTGCAAAGATATGAGGATTAGTAAATTTGAGTTTGTGACAAAGACTAATACCTTTGTAACTTTGAAAATAGTTTTAACAAAAAAATTCGTGAGAGAGTTTCATATAATTTAGGTCATCTTCTAATAAACAACCTGTATCAACTGCTTGTATTTAAACAGCCTGTATCAGCTGTTTGTATTTAAACAACCTGTATCAGCTGCTTGTGTGCCAAGGAGGAGATCTTGAAACTATGAACAGAACAAACCCAATCCGATTCTAAATATTGAAAAATAAAATTGATGTTTTCAATATTTTTTCATTTATAGCATATTTTTGATGTTTTATGATGGTGTCTTTACTTTAATAAAAGCATAAGGAATGAGGATGACTTGACAAAAAAAAGTGTACTGCTAAAACGAAACATAAAAATCTGAATTGTCGTCTCAAAATTCTTCCTTTGAACGAGAGATTTGACCAATGTGATAAATTTGTCAATCTCCCAGTCATCCCGACAAATTCATCAAGGAATCTCATTTAGAAGACAACAAGTTTCTCTATGAAATTCATGAGCTATGTTAATTAAACTACTGTGGTCTGAATCGTGATGGATTGTTTTCACAATTGAGAGACGATCGTTACTTTTAAAAACTAAGAAGATAAAACGAAAAAAGGAACGATCGTTTTTCGTTTAAAAAACGATCGTTTTCAAAATCGATCATTTTAAAAAAAGATCATTTTATAAAAAGATCATTTTCTAAAACGTTAGTTTTCAAAAACGACCCTTTATTAAACGACGACCCTTCGTTAACAATAGTTAACGACCTTTTAAAGAGAAAAAATTTTGTTGGTCCAAAAATCCGAGGTCAGAAAACATTCAGAAATTATTTGTCTCGATAAAAAAAAAATTCAAGACTACATTCATAACCTTATTTTCCTGACAAAAATTGAAATTAATTTTCATAAAAATTTATCGTTCAACTTAATACTTGATCTTCAAAACGAAGGTTTCTTTTTCAAAAACGACCAAATTTTTCAAAAAACGAAAAGACGTTTAAAAAAAACAAAAATAAAAAAAACCCGAAAAACTATCGTTTTTTCGATCGTGTTAAAACGATTTACAATCCTTTCCGTGTGAACTACTAATAGGTAAAACAATTGCTTATTTGAGTAGAATTTATGACATATATATATAAACTAAAAATTTCAAACAAACAGAAGAAAAAATAGAGACGACTAAGCCTAACATTGTTTATTGTTTGAAGTTAAACTACTGGAAATGAAATCATGCCTGTAATGAAAGTAGAGTCTGAGTTACTTGGTGAGGAAACAGTTAAGAAGGGTTTAACATTTCCGTTTATTAAAAAGTTTTCTGTTTTTATCTTTTACCTGGGTTTAGTGGGTTTTCTGGAACAAGTACTCCACTTTCACATTTCCCACAGATCAAAGAGCTGAAAAAAAGAAAAAAAAACATTTAAAATATATTTATTTGGAATATAAAAAACTATCCTTATATGAAAACTATAATTCAATTGATTAGGGCTGGGCAACGTTCTGTTTCTGAATTGTAAGTTTTGAAGTATTAACGGAAAAGTCCATTTACAAACGGCAATACAGTTAATTTTGAAATATTTAACGATCGGAAATAGCCGTTTTTTCATAGTTTAAATTTAAGGTCTAATTGTTATAGTTTACTAGCCAGGGAACCCAGCTTTGCCTGCAGTTTTTCCACTGAATTGAGAATTTTAAAAAAATAAGAACATTCCCGTTTCTCTCAAGTTTTGAGACAAATCGGTCAAGATTTTAAATAAACTTACTCATTGTGTCCAGGCAGATGAGAGTTTATGTATTCTCACCAGTGCTAAACAGAGTAGACTTTCTCAATTCTGATCTGAGAGGCACTGGTGTTGTGAGAATGTATATTTAAAACATTGTGAGTTATGATTGGACAGACAAACAGACAAACAAAGATTACTACTTATAATGTTGATATAAAAATGTTTACAACTTTTCTTTAGTTTGAGTAAATGTACATTCTAGTTGTTTTCAGTAAACTTGTTATATTTCCAAACACCCTAAAATAGAAAATATATGTAGTTAGAATGTGATTAATTAGTTACGAGCTAACTTGTTATATTTCCAAACACTCTAAAATAGAAAATATATGTAGTTAGAATGTGATTAATTAGTTACGAGCTAACTTGTTATATTTAATTGCTTTTGTTTATAAATTTTAAGAAAAGCTCTTTGATTTAACTTATTTAAAAAAAATTAAGTATCTACACCCTAAATAAATAAATCTTAATAATATAATTTTTAATCAAAAATACAATGAATTCAAGAAAATGGAGAAAAATATTACTTTGTTCAATGCTTATAAATTTTAAGAAAAGATTTAAAAAATAAATGTCTTCTACCTATTTCAAAATATGATTGATATTTTTTTTAGAAAATCGAAAGATTTCGATCCTATTTTATCTTATCACGGTAAAAGTTAATTAATTATGTATTTGTAAATATTGTTCAATGTTCAAAGTGGATTCAAACCTTAAAGAAACACAACTTATAGAAATCGCTAGGTAATGCAACAAGGCGTATTTTGCGGGTGAATATTTTTTTATATTTTAGAGAAATTAAATTTTCTTGTACAACATTGTATCTGAACAATATCATTATTTTGTTTGTTCTTTTAACACACCCTGGATATTAAAGGTGCGAAATAGTTTAATTATTATCAATGTTATTATCTTAATTTAGTACAGCAAACTTTCTCAGGGACCCTAACGGGCTCACAGCACTTACAGTACCTTGTTGTCACAAAACATACAAACAAGAAAAGGGACATTTCAGAAAATGCAGGCGGAACATTATGCATGTCAGGGACAACTTGTTTTTCTCAGAAATATACAGTACTTGCCAAAATAAACTGGTCAGTAAAGACAACTTTTTGTAAATATACAGTTCTCGCCAAAATAAAATGGTAAAAGATCACTATTTCTTTTTAAAAATACAGTGCTCTCTAAAATAAAATGGTGAAAGAAGACAACGTCTCATAGATATACAACACAGCAATGCCTTTTCCACAATCAAAATGTCGTCATTAATTTACCCTTTATTCTTGGTACCACTGCATTCTTTTGTCCTAAACATCGTCTTCATTTTCCAGTATATTCTGGGGACCACTGCGTTTTCTGCAAAATGTCGTCTTCATTTTCCACTTAATTTAGAGGACCACTGCATTTTTGTAAAAATGTCGTCTTCATTTAACACATTCATAAGTTCGTTGAAAGGAAACAGACTTTTACCCTGTTTTTTATTTCTAATGTTGTCTTCATAAACTAGATTAACATGTACATGTGTACTGGTCTGTTTAAGGTCCTCCCAGATTGTTTTATGTACTGACAACATAAATGAATTATTATATTATACCATTAAATAGAATTTCGTGTTACTATTTTAAAAACGATTACGCGAAAATGATATCTACAGTTTTATTTTTACAAGAAAATTTTTTTCTCAAAAATAAAAAAAGTTCTCCAGTGGTGATAATATGCTTTCATAAAATTCCATATTACCATTCAAATAAAAGATTTTTTGAAATTGATATCTACTTTACACTGATTATCTTTTTAAAAAGTTATAATTTCTCTAAAATAAAAAAAAATATTCTCCCGCAAAAAAACGCCTTGTTGCTATATCTAGCGTTTTCTATACGTTGTGCTTCTGAAAGGTTTGACTGCGTTCAAAGTTAAGGAAAATTAAAAAAGATATATTTGATAATATCGAATTCACTTTCTGAAAAATAACGTCTGTGTTTGTTGAATCTCATTGAACAATAATTGTTTTGTTTCCTGTAAATATATCGAGTATACTGCTGTACAAACAAATAGTTAACAATGTAAACATATAAATATATTATTGTTTACAAAAATATTATATTAGGAAGATATCATACTGCGTACTATACTCACCCAAATAGATTATCGAGTACAATATGTGGCAACAGAGAAATTAACCAATTAAAGGAAACATTTTTTTTCTCACATTAGTTGTACTGACCAAGGAATATAAAATGAACTTACATTGTATACCTTGGTACTTACTGACCAGTAATAAAGGACCATTCGTAAAAAAGCTGATGGGGATTAAAAGTGTGATAATTTCTAAATCTTAAAGGGAGTGTTTGCGAAAAATGATAGAGGCAGAAAATGGTTAAAAACCACTCATACTGAAGGACGTATCGTCCATGCAAATTCAGAAAGTTGCAACATTCAACTCGGATCGTAAAATAATCAATTTAATTCCAAATAAATCATTCAGATAATACAAACAATAGTTATTAATTATTTTTCGACGCATTTCATAATATTTTTCATCTTTTAAAACAATCCTGGAAAATAAGAAAATGTCGTCTTTATTATTAAAAATCCTCGAAACAGGAATAAATATGTTAGCCATAGTTGCTCAAACGGTTGGAACGAATTGTTTTTTTTTAAGGGGACACATAGTACCCCGGGGATTACATATATATGTTAAAGAAAATTTTGATTTTTTTTCAAAAACCATTTTTTTAAAGTTTTTTTATTTTACGGGCAACGGCGGGCACTTCAGCTAGTTAATCTACAACAACCTTAGAAAATAATAACGAGGAAATACCTTTAATTTTTCTCTCCTGAGAGCAGTCCCTTGAATAAACGTTACATAGTTTATCACAATTTCATCCCCCTCCTTGATATCTTCAACAAAACATTAAATATACGGAAAATACCTAAAATCTTAAAAACTTAAAGGGACTGTAAACGTAATTTGGCGTGCCCCTCATTTCTAGATTAGCATGTCAGATTCACATCAGTAACCTTTGAACCTTTACTTGAACAAAAATGATTGATTAATATTGCTTGTTTGTCAATTTGTGAATTGATAATTTTAGGTTCGCTTTTCTTAATAATGCAGAAAGTTGACATACATTTTTTTTCAAGATAAAAATATCATTTCCCCCCCTTGGTAAAAATGGCTTTACGGGAACGGACAATATGTATGAGGGTCACTTGAAATTACAAGAGAAAGGCTTATATCCTATTTTCATACAAAGATTGAATGGTAGAATTCTAATTGAAATTATTTATTCATAAAGGTTCATGAAATAGCAATTTAATTTGGTTGAGACAAACAAAATAAAATGTAAAATCTCTTGTACGACACAGTTTCATTTACTGATTTAAAATAAAATTTTAAAATTTTAATTTGTTGAAATTTTCCTGTTTGCGCCTGTACAGCTATCTTCCTAAAAAATGGTCTAAAATTAAAACTAAATAATGCTCGATTCAAATATATCAATAATTAAATTTCTAAAATATAAATATATTTATATATGGATAAACAGCTTTTTGTGTGAAATCAAAACTAGAGGAGCTCCGAGGTAACAAAATTGACCTTATCGTCCTTTCTGTTTGCCTTTCCCTTCCTGGTCCCATTGTTTTCCAGATATTCGTTTTTATACCTTTTATTAATGTAGATTGTATGTTTTGCATTCGCACAACACGAGTGGTTCATCAAACTAGAAACAAAATTTAAAAAAGTTTAATTAATTAAAAAAATAGATTATCCAATATTTAGGAATTACAACTGTGAGACCCATACAACTGTGGTTACGGTAAACTGGTATTTAATCAATCTTATAAAATCTTATATATTTGACGTTGTTATGAAGCGAATAGTTTATAATAAATTATAAAATCAACTTTTTACGAGATTTCTTTTTATACTGGCTAAATCTGTGTTCATGAGACTTTAAAAAATCATAATTTGAAACTAGCAGTCGTCTTCCTATTCCACAGTTTTTGGGGTCTTTCAGTTCTGTGTTGACAAGGCAATCTGTTTAAAAAATACTAAAAGTTGAGGAAAACCAACCTAAAATGAGGAAAACCAACCTAAAATGAGGAAAAAGAGCCCGGCTTTCCTCTTCACCAAACATCAGACAATTTGTTGCCAGAATTCCTAATCAATCAATCGATCAATCAATAAATCAATAAAATCAATCTATCAATAAATAAGAATTACATAGCTAATCAACTGACCAATTTACTTGACCAACTTTTTAATTAATCAAACCCCAACCAATCATACAACTTGACCAACTATTCAAATGTTAAATCATTAAACCTCCAACTTGACCAAATACAGAACCAACCAACCAACTAACTAACCAATTTAATTTACTATTTAATCTATCAATATCAACCAACCAACCAACTTATCAATCAAAATCAAGCAATATATCACAACAAATCTAGTGGGGAAGGTCAAATAGGCCTAAGATAGACCGGGTACTGTAAACCGTCTGGCCGCGCCATTAAAGTTGAAACCGAGTGGGCTGCAGGATATGGTCCGGCTGGTACTTACCTCGCGTCACAAAGCCAGTATTGGTTAAAAATTGACCCTAGTCCACAGTGATATTATTTATTCAGTTTTCTTGTTTACCTCTGATCCAGATAAAATCTTCCAGAGAGAATTGTTTGAGTTGATCAGTTCTTAGGAATATTTGAAGAAGATCTTTACTAGTGTTCTTCACTGATTCATCCTCCTTAAACCATCAGGAATATTTACGTACATTTTAATGGATTGTTAAAAAATTGATTTTACAATTAAATATTTTTGTGTCAAAAAGGTTATTATTTTTCCCTTAGAGTTAAGATGCGAGTGAGATACATATGCATCACTAGTCCAAATTTTTCTATTTTTATTTTTAAAGAAAAATGCAATAATAAATTTTTTAGGGACTTTTTAGATATAGTTGTAAAGTTTAAATAGTAAAAAAGGTATGACCTATCATTGATCTTTTTTTTAAAGACCGACCGGCCTTTTGACCATCTCTACCCTACCATGTGGATTACAAAAATCCTTTAAATTATGAAGTTGAAAAAGTAAAAAGTTTGAGCATTTAAGACGTAGATTAGAATCGTCGAGGTGAAATGATTAAATCGAAGATGGAAGAATAATTAAATTAAACTTTCACAACTCACAAGTTTAAATTTTCAAACCTCACTCTCGAGTAGGGTTTCCAGCGAAATTGGGAAATCGTTTTAACGAAAATTTCGCACTTTTTTGCGTTTTATTTGAAAAGAAAATGTTTGCGAAAAAAGATTTCGCAAAAAAATCATTTTCGCAAAAAAGAACTAAACTTCGTGAAAAAAATGTGAAATACAAAAGAAAATTTTCGCGAAAGTTTTCGTTCGGTGGAAACCCTACTCTCGAGGTTGAAAGGTAGATAATCTGTCTAGAAAATGCCACGGTTATTCAGATGCTTCTCTTTATTTAAATGTTATGGTTTAACTGACTGTCCTGTACGTGGGTAGTAAATGTTTCTCTAGAACATTTTTCCAAGTTTCAATTTCCCGAATAAAAATTTTGCAAAAAACTCTTATTTAAAAAAAAAAAAAATATGGCTCAAAAAAATGTATTATGTATCTTGTTTTGCACATATTTTGGTTGCAGCATCTTTTTAACTTATATCTATCTTAAAGAATTTTTAGGATGTTTTCAGCATCTTTTTCAAATAATTTTTACGAAAATGCCTAAGTGAGTAAATTTAGTTATTTACAACTACTTTACATACAGGGAAGTTAAGTGAATTTAACTTTACTAAAGGGTTACCAAGACCAAGGCAAAAACCCGTGGTTAAGTAAAAATTTTAATTTCCCGCAAAAGTAGTTGTACACAGTTTTATCATCTTTTGAAATAAAAATGCGCGATTTTTTAATGAAAATTTCGCAGAGCGAGTAGTTATTTATCTCAATGTTAAGAGAATCATGGGTGGGTAATTTTGGCCAAAAGGCGGGAAAAGACATAGTTTTTAAAAAAATAATCAATTTAAAACAAATAAATTAAAGTGTTTACAGTTAAGAATGAAAGAGCATTCCAAAATTTTGAGAACATTTGCTTTTAATTCTAATATAATTTGTTCTTCTGCTTTAAAAATATAATTAATTATTGTTTTTCGATGATTAACTCACAAGGTACAGTGAGAACCTTTAAACTGTGGATTAGGAAGACGACATACTGAAATGTATTTAATGTTGTATCTAAGAAAATAGTTTTACTACAGTCGTCGTCGTATATATCAATACAATGAAGACGACTTTCTATTTCAATTTTGACTTCTACCAAACAGCTTCTCTTTGTTTACTTGTAAACATATATTTTGAAAAATCCTTGTTAGGGTAAAAAGTCGTCTGTCGTCTTTATTGTATTGATATAATCCCTGAGAACTGTAACTTGTAGCTTATTAAATTAAAAATTAAGTTAAAGGGATAAGTTCACATTGCACAATTACTGTGTATAATGTTCATTGGACTATTTAAAGTCATAACCTGAGTCAAAGTCTTTTCCTTTCCCAGAGTTTTCTGGTTCTCAATTTAAATAAATAAGAAATTAAGATCTATATCTAGATTGATAAAAACATTGATATGAGGAGTTACAAAAAACTTAATAAAAGGAAAAAATATTTTTAGTTTTCAAACAAACATAATTTTTGAATATTATATTAAAAAAATTAAATTAAGAAACAAATTTAAAAAGATATTGCTGATTTATATTTACAGTGTAATAGGATTGTTAAAAACCTTGATATGAGAAGTTGCGTGAAAATAAATAATTTAGAAGTGAAATGATTCACCTCAACTGTTGTGCTATTGTTGTCCAATAAAAACTGTATCTGTCTGGAAAAATAGAAAAAATGGAAATATATAAATAATGAAAAAAATAATACAAAAACTGAAAAATATTTGAAAAATTATTCCTTTTTTTATGTCACCAAATACCTGTATATTCGGGGGTTTGAGGCCATTTTCAGCAACAATCTTTAAAAACAATCTTTAAAAACAATCTTTAAAAACAATCTTTAAAAATAGTTTTAAAAAAATGTAATTAAATTGCTTAACCTAATCGGAGTAATCCACTGGTATACACTGGTCTTGTCTAATTTCAAAAAGGTAAAAAAATATTTGATTATTTTTGAATTTTATTTTAGCACTTTTTTATGTCTGACTATGCAATGCATAATATTTCTTATTTTTACTTTTTCAAACTTCCTTTGATTGAAGAAATTTTCTGAAGAATTCTGCATTCCTCTTGATGGGCTTTTCCAACCTAAATATTTAAGGAATAAATAACCAAGAACAGAACTGAGCCAGAGGCTAACTCAGGGAGTGGGGTGCTATGGGGACTCAGCCCCACCCCTGGATCAGTTTCCAAGGGGTTTTGGGCCCCAATGGGTTTTGAGCTGACTAAAAAAATGTAAGCCCCCTGAACAAATTACTGAGTACGCATTCGCCTCAAATTCTGATTTTTAAATCTTTGCTTCCTCAGACATAACTTTGGCAGAATTCATCTATATAATAAAGCTTTTGCTCATATTATTTTTTCTCCAAAATTCGATTTTTAAAAAAATTCTAATTTTTTTCTTCAAATTTTGATAATTAATTTTTCTTGTTTTTTTTTTAATTCCAAGGGCAATTCAGCTAGTAGTTAATAATATTAAAGGTTTGAATAAAGAGATTATATAATTAAAGATTGCGGAAAAAAATAGATCTTTTTTGGTTAAAGTAACTGTCGTCGTCATTTTAAGTGAACCTCCAGTTTCATTGGGGCACACACTTTTAGCAACAGACCCTTTATCTGATTAAAAATGTGAAAGATATAGTCGTTTTTCCGGATTGAAAAGTGCTTAATTCTGAAAACTGCTCTATTGTTTATGTGGCAAAAACAATGCGAGTAATTTTTAAAACAACAAATGAAAATTAACAGTTTTGAGATACAAAAACATGGATTATATGAAAAAATTTATTGTAAGGGTACCATTTTGTGCTTCGGATATGTCATTTATCAATGAAGGGTCATTTAAAATTACGTTTACAGACCATTGGTGTCCAGTTTAAGTAGAATCCCTTTGATGATGTGCCTTCAGGTTCGTTTTTGGGTCGTTTTTTCTTTATATTTTCTTTCAAGGTCAACATTTAGCATAGTGTAATTTAAACAAATGTATTTTGAATTCTTTAATTTTAAATATTATTTTTCCTTACACCTAGTCAAACTTAAGCCCTAGCAAAAGTTAAATGCAAAAAAAACGACCAAAAACGAATGTGTCGAATCGATCGTTTTTCTGATCGTTTTTGCACTTTTTTTAGGTCAAAGATACGGCCAAGTTTAATAAAATAAAAGTTTAACTTTTGAAATCTTCAAAGTTTTATTATTTTTTCTCAAAAAACAATCTAGAACGATAAACAACACTATTAACAGGCCAAACGTTTGCGTCAAAGATTTCTTTGATATAATCTCATTAAACATATTGATAGAAATTTTAGGATTTTAAATCTATAATACTTTCAGAAATAACTACAAAATTGGAAAACATCTATAGTTTTTTTTTCAAAATTTATATACTTAAAAATGTGAAGAGTTAGATACATATTTATTAATTCAGAATTAAATAATTAAATAATTACAAAGGAAATGTATAGTTATCATATATATATAATAAAAATTTCTTCATATTTCGAATATTTTTGCATTCTCTCTCAAAAAAGGCAAAAGTTTTCTGTCCAAAAATTACTCGATTTCCAGCCATCGGAGGTGTTTGATACATCAGAGGTCTTCGACGTCTTTGCCGATTTGGCAGGTGGTCGATTTGATAATCTTGTGGATAGGTTAGGGTTTTGGGAGACATTTTGCACCCTCCAATGTTTAGCTGTCAGACCATCTTTTTGAGGAACATATTGTGGGTTTGAAGGGGTGTAGGATGAGGGTGAAGTTAGGGGGGATATTGATGGGGGACTAGGGGGCGAACCAAATGGGGATACCGACGACGATTTGGTGGGCGAAGTAGAGGGCGAAAATCGCTCTGGATAAAAAGAATATTCGCCCAAGGCGACCTCTATACCGAATCCCGGCTGTGTGGCGAATGTTGGGAGCGAAGAGACATTATTGTTCTCCATGTTATGAATTATAGAAGGGTTAACGTTGTACTAATTACAATACAGTTTCACTCTGAACTTTATAGATGAACTTTAGCGGTCAGATATTTTTAATTGACGCATTATACCAATAACAATGTACGCATCAACATTTGGGATAACAACAACAAATGACCCGTTTGGGCCTTCTCAAAATCTGTTGCGATGTGAACAGATCTGATAGCAAGTGGAAGGGGTGGGGGGTAAAAGGGGAGGGTTACCCTCCCCCCTCCTTACCATGAAGATAAGAAATGATAAACTTGTAATTCCATGAATATAGCAGCTGCAAACTTTGAATTCAAAATTTGAATTGATTAACTCTTTAACATACTTCTAGTTGGGAGAGTTGTGCAGAGGGGGGGGGGGAATCTTGTATTTCGAGGAATATTAAAATCATAATTTTGACCTGACAAAGCTCTCCGCAAAGAGGAAAAGAGCATATTCCACAGGAGTAGGGGTTATTCGTCTCTTTGCCACAATCCAGGCACACAGGTCCTCCTTTATTCCGGGGTCCTACCACTAGATAGAAAGATAGATAGATAGATAGAAAGATAGATAGATAGATATATAGATAGATAGATATATAGATAGATATATATATAGATAGATATATAGATAGATAGATAGATAGATAGATATTTAGATAGATAGATAGATAGATAGATAGATAAATATATAGATAAATAGATAGATAGATAGATAGATAGATAGATAGATAGATAGATAGATAGATAGATAGATAGATAAATATATAGATAAATAGATCTATACAATAAAACAAGACAAAAGTGTATATGTTGCCTATAGCCGGCTGGACCGATTAGGCTGAATTTTTTTGTGGATGCTATGGGGTGGCCGGGAGTATTATAGGCTAAATAAATTCGTAATCATTTTTTTCAAATTTTTTATTTAAATATTTTTTAAAATTTTTTTTCCTCGGGCAACGCCGGGCCCTTCAGCTAGTAGATCATAAAGGTACAAGGTCAAAAAGCCACAAGGTCACAATGACACAAGGTCACAATGACACAAGGTCACAATGACACAAGGTCACAATGACACAAGGTCACAATGACACAAGGTCACAATGACACTAGGTCACAATGACACTAGGTCACAATGACACTAGGTCACAATGACACAAGGTCACAACCACAAAAGGTCACAAAGACACAAGGTCACAATGACACAAGGTCACGAAGACACAAGGTCCCAAAGAAACGAGGTCACAAAGACACAAGGTGACAAAGACACAAGGTCACACTGACACAAGGTCACAAAGACACAAGGTCACAATGACACAAGTTTAAAATGAACAAAGATTACAAAGACACAAGGTCACAATGACGCAAGGTCACAATGACACAAGGTCACAAAGACACGAAGTCACAATAACACAAGGTCACAAAGACACAAGGTCACAAAGACACATGGTCACAATGACACAAAGTCACAAAGACACAAGGTCAAAAAAGATGTCAAGTTGGTTGCAAACCAAAAATATAACAAATGTGGCTCGGTTGCACTGACCTACTGCAGTATCGAAGAGTATAAGTTCTAGTGCTGATATATCCCTTGAAGCGATCATACATTTTCCTTTCCCTTTCATCAACTTTATATTTACTAAACAATACCTTAATAGGGCTATAAGACAATTTTATTATTATTATTACAACTAGACATAATTCAAATTGACCTATATCTACGATATCTACGTCATCCATGATATGAAAGAAGGGTACTATTCTGGGAACAGGAATATAGGGAAAGGAAATGGCGCTGGTCCGGCAAGAGAAAGCCAGTCGCACTGCTTTGCAGACCAGTACAGTAAACTTACAAACACTCTTCTGGCACAGACACACAACATGACTACAGTCAAGGAAATTGTAGAACAATGTCGTCGATTATAATTAAACTTGAATAACGAGTAGATTATTGTAAACTTTAATCAAATTATATTCTTTGCATGAAAATTTGGCTTTACAGTGTTGACTTAAACATGTAAATAATATATTACATGTATATTAAACTTATTTCTGAGTAAACAATTAACAATAAACAAATGTACTCTCCTAGGCTGTACAAATACCGAGATTCTTACGTACTGTATAAACCTACAGTACACACCTTCGGTACTTTAAACTGACACACACTCTTTTGGTACAGACACACAAACATGACGTTTCCGCCCCCTGGTACTATTGTGCATTCAGTTATATTCTAACGTCTCAATTAAAGTATAAGCAATAAACCAAATCCCAAAATAATTAATTTAAAAAAAAATTTAAATAAAAAAGTTACTGACGTCTAAACAATAATTTTTTTTGTAAACACAAATTTGTTCCTGCCTGCACGCCATACAATTCTAAAAATAAATAATGTGGATTTAATGGGAATGTTTGCAAAAATTGGAGAATTTGTTTATCAGCCCTGTCACATAGCTCTAGCCAGCCTATATTTTTACATAAATTGTGCCGGGTCAACTGCACACTGGGTACATTAGGACCGACCAGTACCAGTATACCTTGTACCGGTTTGGATTATCCAACCTTTAGACTGGTTTGCTGTACCGGAATATTTAAAGACTGGACTGGGGGTTTAAAAGTTATTTTTGAGGTGCATGCGCAATCTGTGTACATTAGAATATTCAAGCTGGGCCAATCTTTGCGGTCCTTGTTTTGACTGTACCGCCAATTTACAATTACTAGAGCGGCCGACCTGGGGGGTGTTTTCTTAAAAGCTAGAAACATGAAAAGAAATAAAAATTATAGCAAAGATAGCCTGTAAAACATGAACTGTATATATATGCATTCAGTCATACTGTCCAGTCTGGACTAGTCAGTGTATGGTCGACCCACCACGTTTTATGCAATAGATGTAGCCTGGCAAGATCACAGTGAAATTTATGTTCAACATACATGCTTTTATCTATTTCATTTATATATTTCTATATAAATGTTGGCTATTAGAATGTGTCCAAATATTTGATTTTAATTTGAATTAAAATATTTAATAAAAATGAATGTCACCTGAAGGGAAAACAATAGTTTTGCTGCCGATGGTAAATATAGTGTTCTCTGGAACAGTAGTGCACCCTGGATAATAATAATAATGATGATATTAACAGTAATATTAATAATAATAATGAAAATAATAATAAATAGTAATGATAATAATAATGATAATAATAATGATAATAATAGTTGTGGAAAAAGTAGAAGAGAGAGATTAGGAGATTTGTAGGAAGAAGGGTATAGGGGATTGCTACCTGTGTTCCTTCATTTTATACTGTTTCCCAGATAGGGGAATTAAGGAAAACCTATAACTGCACCCTTTATGCAAAATGGGGAGTTGTGAGCCCTGAAAGCTCTGTTAAGAGGAATCTTCTATAGCAGTCCAGTCCTCACATCTGGTATCGTTGTGCATGGCTTGTATATCTATGAGGGGTTAAACTCCTTCTTTCAGTGCACCAAGCTAAGGATCTATGTACAATTCTTGCTTCCCCTGTAGGATTCAAGATGTGTAACTAAACTCAGCGCTATAATTCTGGGAACACATAGGATAGGTCCCCCCTGCTTGGAAGCAGTCAGGCAACTGGATAAGGAACCCTAGTTAAATGCCACAGACTCCAAGAAAGAAAAGTTCTGTGATTACCTTGTTGAACTGTGGACTGTGAACTGTGTCAGAAGAAACAGCAACAGTACAGCAAACCAGAGTGTACAGAATACCAGAATTTACAGGATACCAGAATGAACAAGATTGTAACAGTGGAAATTTTAGATTGTAACCTAGAGTACCTAGTGAAGAATCAAATAGTAGAGTACAAGCTATGAAGGGAACAGGAAAAGCGAGTAGAAAATGTTGTATTCAGGACTGAACCAGAAAAGGGTGAACAGTCCCTTAGATACAATGAGAAATCGGAGAGACCAGATTGATTCAGTACAGCCTGAACCTTAGAAGAGTAGACACGCATATAAAGCCGTCCGTCTACCACTAACGTTCCGGGCCCTGTACAACATACAGCATACAGGACTCTATCCTACAGCGAGCTTCCATGAAGATGAGTAGCAAGATTAGATGATGATAAACCCTGCATACCAAGTGACACCTGATAATTGATATGACAAAGATGCAGCTAAGGATGCAGCTAAGGATGCAGCTGAAGATGTAGCTGAAGATGCAGCTAAAGATGCAGCCAAAGATGTAGAGGATAAGGATGCAGCGGAAGATAAGAGTGTCCCAAGCTTGGAGACTGACCTCTCATCATATAACGACCTGATCAACATCCCTGAGACTGAAGGAAGGAGTTCTATCTTGAGAGATCATGTGGATCATGAGGATCAAGACTGTCCTCAGCCCTTTGATGAACGGGCACTTACTCCACCTCATCTCCCTAGTATCTGGGATCCTCCTGGACGTCATGGAGCCCAGTTAAATGAGTTCCTGCATTCAACCCGGAAGAAGATATTAGACTGTTTGTTCGTGCAGGTTCTGAGGATGAAGAGATATCTGGAGGAACAATGGAGATTGAACTTGATCCCTGAGTATGATGTATTATTAAAGGGTTTATCCCTTCTTAAGATGATGGATCCAAGATTGATAGGATTGCAGAGATCTCAAGAGATCCTGCTCATGATCCTAAATAGGATCATTATTATTAGGGATCAGGTTAGTGAACTTAACAAATAAAAGGATCATAACCGATTGTTAATCTGTTAAGTAATCGTTATAATATATTTATATGTTCATTTATATGATATGTAAAAATAAATGTATGTGCAATGCCTAATTGTTTATTAAAAAGGGTATAATCAGGGTGCAAAGATAATTGACCATATAAGGGACAGATCCAAAATAAGGAGATGACCTGATGTATGATCTTATCATGATTGCAAGTTTATGAGTTATGATTTATTGCATCAATTGATTTTTCAGAAAATTCGACAAAAACTTCAAACCAAGGAATTGGAAGCCATAAGGTAACGATGGAAACAAATGGAGTTGCAAGAGCAGACAAAAAAGAAGTTTTTGCACAAAAACAAAAAAAAATTGTTGAAAGAGTTGCAAAAATTGAAAAAGATTGACAGAGCGGAAACAATGTTGGAGCAGAATGAGAAAATGGATGAGACACAATGGAACATCTACAGAAAGTAGTTACAGATGGGAGAGCAACCCTGATATATCATCATAGTTTATCATAAAAAGGAAACAACCCACTCTGAGAAAAAGAACCAGTGGATTCAACCCACCTTGAGAAGAATAACCAGTGGATTCAATCATCCATGAGAAACAGAACCAGATATAAGTTATGGGCAGGGAAAATATAATGCTAATTAAATAACACTTATTATTATTGTAGCAAGAATTTTGTTGCGAGAGCTCCCAAATATAGTGGAAACCCAGAGAAAGTTTCGAATGTTGCAAGAATTTGGAAACTCATATGATTAACTGTAAATGGGAAACGATCCTGCATATGAAGAGGTGAAACAGGAGTGTTTTTCACAGAAATGTTGAAAAGGTTCTCACAAGAAAAATATGAGGAAGGCCAGAAACAGGAATACCTAGACAGGAAACAGGAAAGAGGTGAAGATACCAGAGAATATTATACTGACAAGAGGAAGTTATAGATACAAGCATATGCTCCAGACAAAAGGAACATGGTAGAATTCAAGGATGAAATGCTCATGGGACTGTACAATATAGAGTTGAAGAAAACATGCCTGTTTTTTATGCCTGAAGAGTTTAAGCATGAAAACAAGATCAAGACAGTACTAGACAGCCAGCTAAAGACTACATATACAGATAGTATTGAAACAGTGAAAAACAGCAAGTGAGTTGATGAGATGTGGGAAATAGGAAATAATAACAGGGAATCAGTTTCATGAGATAATCTGAGAAAAGAAGAACAGGTATCACATGGTTGTAGGAATAAGAGGCAAGACACTGGATGAACAACAGAACTATAGAGGGGGAAATGGTGAATCCAGGAAGGATATTCAAAAGGTAACCAGGAAGATAGCATCATAAAGGGGTTTTTCAGTGAAGAAGAGTTCTAACACCGGAGGTCTGGAAACCCTGGAATTAAATGATGTTAATTAGGTGAAAAATAATTATACTGATCTAAGAAACATTTCCGATAGTTTAAATGTCAAAACTTCCCAGCCTAAGTTACCAGGAAACAGAAGCATCCTGGCATACTACAGAGAAAAGTGATGAATTGGAAAGAGATCCTGAAGTTAAACAAAATGAACTGCATGGATGACAGAGAAAAAGATTGATTATATCCAGAAAAGATGTCCATGTTGACATAGATGACGTTGTAGACAGGGGTTACATATACAAGGAGAAGGCAGCTGGGACAGAAGTAAAGGAACTTAGCAGATTTATAGAAGAACTAGATGTTAAAAGTGATCAAGGAATAAAATCAAATAGACCTAAACCTGGATAGGGACTCAGAGACAGAGATCAAGATAAAAGAAGAGTTAATGATAGGAGAAAGCAATAAAAGAAAGCCAACACAAGCCTGCAGTGAAACAAGATGGAAAAATAAAGAATAAGAGAGCTGCTCTAAGAGAAGTGTCTCCTGCATCAAGATCATCTCTTTCTTCTGCTGAACTTACATCAGGTCTCTCTGGTCTGATTCAGAATCTCCTTTTATGAAAACCTTCTGGTCTCTCAATTATTTCTGGAGATCAGTAAACTCAGTCCTCGTATATCCTCATGATCTATTTTTCTCCTGGAGTCATGGGTCTTGGTGGATAATCTAACTGCTTTGGATCACCAGCAACTCTATGCATAGAATCATCTGGAAAAAATAGAGCAGCATCTGATATGTTCTGATCTGTGGTGGGACTGGCTGATGGAATCACTATTAGACCAGCTCCAGAAACCAATGAAGACAAATTCCTTAGTGATGCTGAGGATTCTGAGGATGCATATTCATGTATAATGAAGGGAGAGGAGGCTGGTGGCCTTCATTGGTCTCTGGCAGGCATGTTGAAGATCCATCTATCTGATAGCGGTATAAAGTTGCATGTCCCTTAGCCTTCATTGTACAAACGGAGTAATCTCTATACAGTCTTTACGGTTCGAGGGGTGCACTGCTTCAATCTCTAGATCCTATATTCTGCTATGAAAAGGGAGGAGGAGTTTAGACTAAAGTAACCATGCTATAAATATTACAGTAATAATAATAT
The DNA here is from genome assembly GCF_000591075.1 of Eurytemora carolleeae. NCBI lineage: Eukaryota > Metazoa > Arthropoda > Copepoda > Calanoida > Temoridae > Eurytemora > Eurytemora carolleeae. The sequence continues at coordinate 102,280 of NW_019396194.1, forward strand.
TATTATGATAATATTGATGATGGAAATAATACAATAAAAAATATAAACTAAAATTTCAACGATTATAACAAAAATAATAATGATACTTTTGGCAACTTGTACAGCTTGTAGTACTCTCTCTACCACAGAGAAAACAATGTCCTTTTCTCTCTCTGGACTTACTCTGGGGACAGATCTTCAAAATAAGAAAACAATCCCAATTTTTATAAATGTTGAATTTTAAAAACTCATATATTTTCTATGTACTTAAATATTTTGCTTGTTGCATGTATCTAATAAACATTTTTGTGACAGTGCTAAGCGCCATTTAAGCCTTATTATATTTCAATATTTTGTTCATGATCCCTTAGACTTTGCTTTAGTGCTCATTTTTCTCTGAAATTAGCATTATTTTTTTAACCAATAATATTATATTGTTCTAGTAAAATCAGTTACACATTTAACTTTTTTTGTATATAAAAACTTTATAAAAAAGGGAATTGAACTTTCAAAACCTCCAAAAAATAGAGGTTGTGGGAATATATCCCCAATATCAAAAACAGGAAAAAGAAAGTTACTTACTTATTTTGAACATTTTTAATATAACTGCAGTTTACTTTTGCTTTACAAAATCATCGTTGTTTTCTTAGATTGTTTTGCAAATATGCCATGTGTTAGAGTTTAAACATTGGTTCTGCTTGATGTAAAAATCTACAATTACGAGGAATGAATAACTACTAAAAAGTGTCTTTTGTTATTTATTTATCATTGACTCTATATTATTTTTATTGTTCTATTGGACGCTTTAAATTAATGTAAATTAAGCACTGTAATTTCTCTGTCATACAGATTAACCAAGAACTTGGAAGACATTTAAAGAATTTAAAAAATGTCGTCTTGACAATTTTTAAATGGAATTTAAACTATTAGACCTTAATCAAAATAAATAAATAGCCATGTAATATGCGGGACCAGTTTATAGAGCTCAATATTATTTTATTTAAAAAAACTAAATATCTGCATCAATATGTTTAGAAGACGACATTTCATAACTTCGTTTGATGCCTTCGAAGATTGGGTTCAACACAGTTTATAGAGTGTTAATGTACGCAAATCTTTTACCAGGAACACTCACACTAGATCTATTCCATAGACAAAGATAGACACTCAGTCAACTCATCTCAAGAAACCTTGATTCCAAGAGTAAGTGGGGTTCATACAGTACACATACTGCAGGGACTGCAGTTTTTTTAAAACTTCGATTTTGGCATATATTTAGATCATATACAGGGTGTCCCACGAAACATGACAGTTGGTAAATAGTTTAGAATGTCTTCTTCCATAATTTCCATAAGTTGTTTAATACCAAAGACAATGATAAAAATATTATAGGAGTCATATTATAGTAAAATTAACTTGAGCAACAGATTTTTTAAACAAAATGAACTACGAACAGTGGTGTATGGAAGACGACATTCAAAACTATTTACTTACAGTCATGTTTCATGGACACCCTGTATTTTGCTGGCGTACAAAACAATGCTAAATGATCTGAGAGATAGATAGATATTTACATAGGAAGCACTGAGAGATATTTTCCCCCTAAAATGTAAATAAAAAATAAGAAAGTAAAAATAGGAAGCACTGGAAAAATAACTTGAGTTTAAGAATACGTACAAAAACACCACCAATATTTCTAAAATTTTACAGTTTTGCCCAGTATGTCTGTTGCACTCTCTACACTGAACCTCTGTAAATATCTACTCTATGATATATGCTGACCGCTATGTGCTATAATCAGCTTTTACGAGTCAGAAACTCCTTATATGTTATTTGTCAGTAAACATTTGTTTAAGTCTACAGTCAAGCTATCTGGGCCACACAGTAGAAAACTAATCATTTCATATGAATATCTCTCATGTCTATGAACAGTGTACACTGAAGATGTATGTCACCCAGATGACCCGCATCTATAGAAGTTTGAGAGAAAGCTAAAGAGAAAGTTGGGAGAAAGCAGGTTAAAAGCAGAAAGAAAGGGAATAAATGAAAGGAAAGTTACATTTTTCAATTTCAATAATTTTTTTAAAATTTTTGTTTTTCTGCTAAAGAAATAATATTGATTTAATTTTTAGATTATGCTATTTTCTAGATTATTCTAGATTATTCTATTGTTTCTAGATTAGTCTAACTTCTAGATTATTCTAGTTTCTAGATTATTCTAGTTTCTTGATTATTCTAGTTTCTAGATTATTCTAGGTTCTAGATTATTCTAGTTTCTAGATTATTTTAGTTTCTAGATTATTCTAGTTTCTAGATTATTCTAGTTTCTAGATTATTCTAGCTTCAAGATTATTCTAGTTTCTAGATTATTCTAGTTTTTAGATAATTCTAGTTTCTAGATTATTTTAGCTTCTAGATTGCTCTAGTTTCTAAATTATTCTAGTTTCTAGATTATTCAAGATTCTATATTATTCTAGTTTCTAGATTATTCTAGTCTCTAGGTTATTCTAGTTTCTAAATTATTCAAGTTTCTAGATGATTCTAGTGTCTAGAATATGCTAGATTATTCTAGTTTCTAGATTATTCTACTTTCTAAATTATTCTAGTTTCTAGATTATTCTAGTTTCTAGATTATTCTAGTTTCTAGATTATTCCAGTTTCTAGATTATTCTAGATTTTTAAAGTTTCTAGATTATTCTAGTTTCTAAATTATTCAAGTTTCTAGATCATTCTAGTTTCTAGATTATGCTATTTTCTAGATTATTCTAGTTTCCAGATTATTCTAGTTTCTAGATTATTATAGTTTCTAGATTATTCTAGTTTCTAGATTATTCTAGCTTCTAGATGATTCTAGTTTCTAGATTATTCTAGATTATTCCAGTTTCTAGATTACTCTTGTTTCTATTCTATTTTCTAGATGTTTATAGATTTTGTGTTTTTGTTACTTTGATAATTTTCCTGATTTGGATAATTTTCTCAGAACTAAATCAATATCTCGATAATATTGGAGGAAGGAAGGATAGATATTTAGGTTGCTAGGAGATAGATAAATAAGAAACAAGATAGATAGATAGATAGAAAAATAAAAGATAGAGAGATAGATGAATAAATTAAAGATAGATAGATGTAGTAAATGCCGTACTCGTAAAACTGCTTCCAAATCTGTATCAATCCAGGTACTGCTCGTCAGCTACCAATGTCAACATGGACACACACTCAGCTATCAATGTCAACAGGGACACAACTTATTAAGCGATCAATGCCAAACCTAAGGGTACAATCTTGTCAGCTATCAATGTCAACACGGACACAAGCAAAGCTAAAAATGTCAACACGGACACAAGCTCTTAATCAATCAATGCCAAACCCATGGGCACGATCTTCTCATCTTCAATGTCATCACGGACACAAACCCAGCTATAAATGTCAACAAGGACACAAGCTCTCAATCGATTAATGACAAACCTATGGGCATGATCTTGTCAGCTATCAATGTCAACACAAGCTCTTAAGCGATCATAGACAAACCAATGGGTAATATCTTCTCAGCTATCAATGTCAACACGGAAACAAGCAAAGCTAAAAATGTCAACACGGACACAAGCTCTTAATCAATCAATGCCAAACCCATGGGCACGATCTTCTCATCTATCAATGTCATCACGGACACAAACCCAGCTATAAATGTCAACAAGGACACAAGCTCTCAATCGATCAATGACAAACAAATGGGCATGATTTCAGCCTTTTTGTTTCAAGGATTGTTTCAAAATTACTCTTATCATGTAATAATACATCATGCTCTTTAATATACATATTTACAAATTCAGCCCGGATATATATAAGCATAGTTAAGCCAGTCACTTTCGTAGTTATAAGTTGATCACAATACAGTTTTACAGACGTACAATAGAGGCTAGGCTTATCGTATTACAAGTTGTGTGTAATTAATTATAAGTGCATTTAGATTTACAGACAAATGTTAACAAATCTGGGGAGAGCTGTATTTATTACATTATATAGATAAATAAAAAGCGAGATAGACAGATGTTAAAAAACTATAGAGAGATAGATAGATAAATAAAAGATAGAGAGATAGATAGTTAAATAAAAGATAGATAAATAGATATAAAAGTAAAAGATAGATAGAAAGATAGAAAAACAAAATATAGATAGATAGATAGAAAAATAAAGATAGATAGATAGAAAGAAAAATAAAATACAGATAGATAGATAGAAAAATAAAAGATAGATAGATTGTCAATGCCATTTTGGTAACTAGTCTCAAATTGTAGTTAGAATTATAAACTCTATATAAATAATAAAATATTTATTTTCTAAGGTAGATAGATAGATAGATAGAAAAATAAAAGATAGATAGATTGTCAATGCCATTTTGGTAACTAGTCTCAAATTGTAGTTAGAATTGTAAACTCTATATAAATAATAAAATATTTATTTTCTAATGTGTATTTTCAAAATTTGGTTCAGTTATATTTTACTTTTATAATTCTTTGATTTTTGTAATTTTAGGAAGTGAATTCTAAAATCAGCTGATTTATAAAAATATATTCCAGTTGGGGTATTTAGGAGAGGGAGGGGGGGTATCTTCCCCCACTCGGATGTTTTGCTTTTACAGCTGAGATAGGGGAGTGATATAAAAGTTCAACTTTTCAAAAACTACCGATTTTTGAAAATTTAGAGATCCAACTTAGAGATTTTAAAATTTTTCAAAAACTACGCAGAAAAATATACAAATGAAATGTTTGGGCAAATTTTAACCTTGTGACACTTTTAGGTCATGGAGATAAAACAAAGAGAAGGGGAGTGGACCGCCCCCCCAAATCCCCACAACCGATTTTATAGGGTTAATTAATTTACAATCTGTTTTAAAGAAAAGTGGTTTTAAAATAATCATCTTCCTTAAACAAAATATAGTCAGATTACCATGAGTAAGACTATCGTTATCAGGATCAAGTGCTAAAAAATACCTGAAAAATACCTGAAAATTACCTAAAAAATACTTTAAAAATACCTGAAAAATAACTGAAAAATACTTTAAAAATACCTGAAAAATACCTAAAAATACCTGAAAAAACCTGAAAAATACCTGAAAAATACCTGCAAAATACCTAGCTGTGCAATTATTTCAGACTAAAATGCCGGTCGCAGCTGGGGCGAGTAGTTCGCTTATGCTTGCTAAACAAAGCAAAAAGACAGGATAGTTTGATAAAAATGTACCATTTATATATTCATTTGTCTATTTTGATGTCTGTCTGTTTTTATCCAACAATCCTCACTGTAACTGAACCGATCAGACAACTTTCATCATGAGTGATGTGACCCTATGAAAAATTTCTTGCCAGTCAGATAAAAAAAATTCAGCTAAAAAAAATTTGGAAATCATTTACTAAAAAGTACGGAAAGCACATAACTGGTTAAAAAATAAAAAATTATAAAGCTTCAAAGTGACTTACGAATTTCTTGGTACAGAAAGAAGGAAAATTGTGGTTTTCAAGTTAGAATAACATTGATTTATTAGAGAAAAGTTTGATGGGTACCATTAAAAGATTATTAAGCACAATAGGTGGCAACAGAGAAATGAACCAATTATACACGACGTCACAAGTGTCAAATAAAACAAAGAAAACGAATTTTTTTACATAAGTTGAAATGTTTTCCAAGATTAAATAAAAAGTTTAAAGACAGAAAATAAAGAACACAAAAAATTGCACTTATTTTAATGTAATATAAGCACTTTATTCTAAAATTATCACTATTATTGATAATTTTGTCGGACACAAAAACTAAGTTGACACTTGTGACGTAAGAATACAGCTGTTATGAGAGTGTACAAATTCTACATTGCCATTTATTGTACTAGAATCTATTTGGGTACCGTTTAAATAGAGGGTAACTTGAAATTACAACATTTAAAAGATTTAAGAATTAAGTTGTTTAATTATTTAATTATTTAATTATTTAATTTTTAAGTCACACTCCCAACCCTCATTATAGACCAACAAATAGTGAAATATAAACATAATATAGATTTTAAAGTCGTCTTCATATTTTAAAATATTCTGGCAACTATTGTGAATTTTAAATATTTTAATTTATTCTTATATGTTAAAATATCAAACTATTTTCAACATGAAGTTTTTATGTTTTCCAATGAACAGAAAAAAGAAAAAAAATTAGCAAACATTTTTCTATGATCCTAAGATCATACAATTTACTCTTTTTGTTTTTTTTCTATTTAGAAATTTGTTTTATTTCATTCAGCATTTCCAACCTGTACTGTGCTTTACTGTATGCACTGTACTATACTGTACTGTACTATACTGTGCTGTACTATACTGTGCTGAACTGTACTTTACTGTACTGTGCAGTTCTGTACTGTACTATACTAAAATGTACTGTACTTTATTTTACTGTACTGTACTGTACTGTACTGTACTATTTTAAACTTTGCTTTTATTTCTCATTTCATGCTATTATTCAATAAAGTTACCGAATATCCCTGTTGTTCTTTTATTTGTGTCAACAACTGTACTGTAACAAAACCATGCATTCATATGAAACAAATACAAAAACAGGAGGAAAACACAAGTCCATGATTTGCCATCATAAATTCCCACCGGGAGGAGATCTTTTTGTTGCGAAGGTAACATTTTCAAAAAGGGATTGGAATTTTGCCACAAATTCTAACGTTATAATCCCTTTGTTTTTGCCACCTGATGTCGAATGCTTTGCATAATTCATACTATAAAATCGGTTGGGTCAGCTGATCTAAGATGTACATTATTAGGCTGCAAAGATATAGGGTTTAATAATTAGAGTTTGTGGCAAGTGTTCAGTTCTTTGTATAATCAATCATTTATTTAAATAATTATGATGTTATTACTAATTATTATAAATGAACATCTCTTACCATGAAGCATTAAACAAGACAAAAAACAAAGAAAAAGGCTGTTTAAAAAAACCGAACACTTCACACTTTTTTCCTTTCAGAAACTTTAGCTTAGTTTTACCTTATGCGTTCCAATCAAATATTTAACATGATTAGCTCAAATCATGCGGCATACTTAAATTATGATATAAAATATGGACATAGATAGATTAACTACCTTAAAACTATCCTCTTAAATCCTTTAAATATCTACCTTAAACGTTTACCGTGCAATAAATACGTAATATGATGTTCTTAATCATGTGATATCAATGACATCGAAAGAATTGAATTACGTCAATGTCTGTCAACTTTGTAACCTAAGCTGTTGAATAAAGTTAGTTGATTGAGACTCTGCTCTCAATTACGTTATCATACGCCTAAGCAAGCTTGGAAGACAGCTTTGGTTCTCTTTAAAACATACGAGCAGAGATCTTTGCTAGTTGATTTAGCATTGAATGGAATATAGCTTGAAAGATAGCTTGGGTTCTTGTTAAATTATATGAGTTGAGATTTGGACTGTGTGTCTGTTAGAACCGGGGAGTTAAGCCTGGTTGAGAAATTGCCTGTGTAGCAATTTCATTGGACCTTGTGTCCTTTAGACCTGGAGAGTTAAGCTTGGTTGAAATAGTGCCTTTGTGGCATTTAAAATCGGAGAGTTGGTCCTGGTTGATCTTGGTAACGAGTAGACCTGGATAGATACGTCTCCAGTAAATTGTTATGGAGTAGGTATTCGCTACAAGATATGGAGGTTTTAAAATATCTGTAAAGGAGGGAAGGGTACAGGATTAATAAATTTAAAATTGGTTCATCTATTTTTCGTGAATTGTCCCTTTAAAGCGAGAAAAAGCATTCTTAGGTTGTTAAATGAGGAGATTTATATTCTCCGATCATTTTTGTTTTATATACCTTGCTCCCACGGTCCTACCACACCGGTAGAATTATAAACCACTTCAAGAACACTGCACAGCCGAAACTTTAAACAGAGATAAACTTTTCGTGATTTCCTTTTTTTAAATATCCGAAAGAAAATACACAATTAAAACAATAACCAGATTTTCAGAAATTTTTAGAAATTTTTACATTAATATTTGACTAAATATTTGGATTCGAAGAATTCTGATCTGATTTGATTTATTGTTAATTTGTAGGTCAACTTTATGTAGAAAAAATCAAAAAGATTTGCTTTTTCCAAACTCTACCAGTATATCTATATATAAATTTGGCTTGTCTGTCCGTTTGTCTGTTTGTTTGTTTGTTTGTATCCAATAAACGTCAAAACGGCTGAACCGATCGGGCCCAAATTTTTTGTGGGACATCACGTGACCACAGGGAAGGTTTATGAAAGAAATTCAATCCAAAAACTACCTAATTTGGAATAAGGGTAAAAAACGGTGATTAAGGCCTAGCTCAAATTTAAAATTGTCCACATTGGATATCAAGATCAAGCGTTTAAGATTAACGATACTCCTCACCAAAGTTTTCTGACTTCAGCACAGGGTTTATTCTTAACATGTTCTATATCCTATTGTACTGAAGGCGTGGGAACCCAGCATTACCCGGATATTGAACTTTCTCTTTGCAAGTCAACCCTTACGACTTAGGATTTTCAAACCAAGTTAAAAACATATTTTTGTGGTTCTACCAAGTTCCACAATCAAATGTGAGGCAAATCGTTATTTATGAATTTGATCGGAAATATATTTTTCAAATCTTATTCTTTTTCAGGTTGTCCCGGAAAGTTGCCAGCGAACAGAAGGAATAAGTAAGTAATTAGTTATACTCCCCTCCCCCCCGTGAGTTAAAAATTATAGTTACATATTGTATAAAGCCCCATAGAAAGTTCAGTATGGTTAAGAACCCCTGGAATGATTCCCAAAGCCAATTTCACTGTTAAGTCCGGTTTATTTTAATAACCGGGCTAGAGCGAGCTGTATAGTGTATAGTACACAATTCACATACAGGCAAAACGGAACGGTACACCAAATGAACCACTCCCTTCTTGGGAAATTCTCGTGATTAAAACATCCAAAGGGGTTGATAGGAATAACAGTGATTCAAAGGTTGCAAGCTCTCAAATAAAAATTGATGAGAATTTTGGTGAGCTACTTTAAAAATTAAAGAGTTAAAATCATGAACATGTCTAGAGATACGTACATACAAGTTTAATTGATTACTTAGGTAATATCAAATCTAGAACTATGTTGGATACATTTAATCAAAATTGAATATCATAGTAAAATTAAATTCTCCGACCTAGCTACAGGGTGTTCTACAATACATCTCAAAACTGTTTGATTAAAAACTTTAATAAAGATCCAATAAGCGATGATTGATTGAGATTAGTATAATCTTACAAATAGTAAAAGCTCACCGGCAATAAGAAATGTGTCAAACAAGGCAAATTTTTCAAAAATTTTGACCTTATAACTTTTTTAATTCAGGTGCTAGGAAGATTTAAAAAAAATGTCAAATAAAGGTCAGAAAAATGTAAACAATTAATTTTTTTAGGTTTTAACATATATGAAGATCTGACCCATGTTTTTACATTAATTTTTCTATGGCTTTTCAAATTGTAGTTTTTAGATCTGTAGCTGTAATAACAAAAAAGTTATTGGCTATTTTAATTTCAAGGTAATGATGTGAGTGCTAGGGCGAAAAAGTTAAATGAAAGGGGGTATAAGCTGAAGCCAAAAAGTTTTTGGAGTTTATCGCAATAGTAATTCTATCCGATGTCTCTGTCTCGACAAAATTGATATAAAACTGTGTCAAAGTTAATATGTACCATAGTAAGGATATAGCAGAAACGCGGGAGGTTGTCCAAAGTACGAATGTTGATTTTTTATATGAATTAAGCGATATAAGAGGTTGTTGACTTTAAAAGTCAATATAATAAAATAAAAAAGATCTAAATGGATATTTCTAACATTTATTTAATAAAAAAAAAAAAGTTTTGAAATAGTTTCCCAAGTGGGGTTAAAATTGGTTGGTTAAAAATGAATAAAGAAACTATAAATTGACAAACATCAGTAGCAACTTCATGTGAGCTATGTAGAACTTCATGTTGGTAGTGCAGATCAACTAGAACTGTAACAACAGGTTTCTGCTCTCTCCAGGCTCTCGTAGGATATATAATCCCCAACAATATTTCCAGGTTCGATTAGTAAACTCTTTAGAGTTGAGATTATCCTCATGTGGAGGAGCGTTAGAACTCTTGGAACATCTTGATGGGCTGGATGTCAGCATCGTCTATATTAACAACATGCAGGAGCCAGGGTAGCTCTCTGAGACTGAGTTGTGATCATCTCAAGAGTTTTTGGCTGACTGAGTACCAGGAGGTGTGGAGGGGTGAGGAGCGAGGGTTACATGTGTGTGCTTCATTGCGGAAATGGATCCTGTGTATACACACATCTTGAGAATAAACATCGGCATTTGAGTCGGTACAATCGTCTTCCTTATGTTTCGAATTTGTGTTAACAGAGGTAGTTAAAAACTTAAAAACTTAAAATTTTGAATGTGTCCATTTTGTGTTGAATTTTAGATTGAAAACCTTGGTGAGAAATATAGCTCCGGACAGAGTCAAGAATTGAGCTGAAAAAAATTTAAGATTTTCGTTAGATTTTTGAGTTAAAAAGTAGAGGTGAAAAAATTTATAAAAAATTAAAAAATCTAAGATTTTTTTAAGGCTACCAAAAAAACCCCAATTTTAACTGGGGAGTGTGTCCATTTCTTGAAGACTTTTCTGGTCATTTCCGGCCATCTCTTCTCATAAACAATACTTCACTGGAACCAGTGATTTCCTTTTTAAGTGTGGTGGACAAAAATTAGACAAATAACTTGTCAAACTAAAAAATTGTTTATGTATGTCAATGTTTCAGAGTAGTTTGATTTACTGTTAGATTAGTTTTTCTAACATGTAATATACGGATTAAATCCACCAACATGGAACGTGGGAGTTCAGAAGTGCATATTGCATAGAAATGAATACTGATGGATATTACTTATAATATATTATGTTTGTTTATAATCTTTGTGAAGAAACAATCTCAAGAACTGACGAGGGTCAACCCAGACCGAAATATATTTTCAATAAATGTGGAACTAACATCTACTTTTTTACTCTACAGAGGTTTGGTCCATCACCATCACTGAATTTTGGATATTACTCTGTATCCACCAGCTTTTAGTTCTAAATTGCTATCATACAGATTGATTGGTATCTGCAAAGCAACTATTTCTACGACATTTAGAGACCTCTTGCGGAGAGATTTCTAACTATTTTTTACTCAGATAAATATATCAAGCATAATGACTTTCTAAACTTAACAAGCAAGAAAAATATCCAACCTTGCCAAGTAGGAAAGGAAAGGAACAACAACTATATTTTAATGAACTATAATTTTCCATATTATATATTCTCCGCTCCCCCTAAGTTGGACACTTGCCAGCTATTCAAACTCCACACAGCTCAGGTTAATTTCTGCTCTCCTAGCACATCCTCAATATGATCCTTCAAAAAAAATCAAACCACCTCTACTTTTTAACTCAAAAATATAACGAAAATCTTAAACTTTTGTTTCAGCTCAATTCTCGACTCCGTCCGAAGCTTTATTTCTCGCCTAGGTTTTCAAACTAAATTTAACACAAATATACCTAATATTGGTCGCGACTCGCGATCAACTCATTTATACCCATGCGCGGGGGTGCACTTTTGGCGAATTTTTTTGTGTGCACCCCCTTTAAAACCGGTATTAAGAAGAAAATAAAGTTTAAAATCTATATTAATCTACATGAAGGCTGACTATTAGTCATCTGACCTTAATTAATTACCAATCATACAATTATAAAATATAGTAGTAAAAGAGAGAAAAATTGATTTTAAATGAAACCCCGCGAAAAAAATATTGTAAATAAGATTAAGGAACAAGAAAGAATTTTTGAGAAATAATCATAAAATGGACAAATTGTGACATTGTCGATTGATAAGAAAAGTAAAAAATCTGAATATCTACGTAAGTTTACTGTTAAATAAATTAGAGCCTGCCTCTGGCTCTAGGGGGCCTAGGGGGTACATGTCTAGGGTGGGCACAGGGGTACCGCCCCCCACTACGCGCCTGTATGTAATGAATCAAGATATCATAACATATATACAGATAATTTTAATTGAGGAATCAATCATTTAACGTACCCACATTGGATATCTAGATCAAACATTCAAGATAAAGATACCTAAGTTTAGAAATATCAATATCTTGATATTAAATATGCTTTAAATTATTTAAGTGGCTTGGCAAATTGGAAAAGACGAAGAAGAGGAAAAAAGACTGGAGAAGGTAATTAATTTACTTCTTTAATTATCTATTTTTAAAATATTTCATATTCTCAATAAGATGTTGATGTAAAAATCAAAATTAGATTATTTGATCTAACAGAGTTCAAAGTTTGAAATATCAAAGGTCTAAGATATCAGGTTGCAGAGATATAGGGATTACAATATCAGAGTTTGTTTCAAACACTCAGTTTCTTATGCCACCATTTTTTTCCCTAAACAATCACATTAATGTTTGTTGACTTGTGAACTTTTGTTCTTCTTTTATTTTAAATTCTATGTTAGCTTCGGAAACTGGAGGAAAAAGAAGAAAAGAAAAGAAAAGAAAGAGAGGAACGTGAAGCAAGAAATGCAGAACGAATGAAGAGTTTTAATAAAAGAGAAGGAAAAAAAGAAAAAGGTAAAAAAATATTGTTTTGTAAATGTTTAATTATACAGGGATAACCAGAAAACTCTGTTAAAGGATGACGACTCTTAGAATAAAGTTAAAAAAGTCCATTGAACATGGCAAAGCAATTGGGCAGTGTAAAAAGCAATTGGGCAGTGTAAAAAGCAATTGAGCAATGTAAAAAGCAATTGGGCAGTGTAAAAAGCAATTGGGCAGTGTAAAAAGCAATTGGGCAGTGTAAAAAGCAATTGGGCAGTGTAAAAAGACCCATTTCACTATATTAGTGATTTAATTAGTGTCTAGTAAACGTTTTGCTTTGTAACAAATCAAATACACTGAGATATAGCTATAATGTCGTCTTCCTAATCTATTATTTTCTGGTTATAACTGTACTTTTTATACAAGTTTCTTGAAATATAGTTACTACACTTATTAATATAATAATGTAGCAATATCTGCTGCAATTCGGATCGATTTTATTTAAAAATCATAAAAATGTAATATTTTGCTTCTTGGTAGAGTGTCTATAGACTTCAAGACACTATAGTGTCTTGAAGTTTCTTGGCATTAGTTGAAATATAAAATATGTAGATGGTTTATTATATAATAAAATATATAAATCCTTCATTTTACAACAAGTATACATAGAATTAATACATATAAAAGCATATATGAACCCATGGGGGGGGGTGACGGAGGTTTTATCCCTTCCTCTTCCCGCTCAAGGGCGGTTTTCAAGGGGGCCGTCCATTATCCCCCCCCTGAGTGAAATTAGGGGGGCCCCCTTTGATTTTTAAAAGTCATTTCACATTTAAACTATAAGTGTTATTTATATATGTTTATAAACAACGAGGTTATAGTATTTAGAGTGATGATGTACGCTAATCCTTTACTAGCTGTACAGGCCATGTACTCCGATTCCAATTATATATATTACATTACAAGGGGGTGATTTCTGAAAATATTTATTTAGGAGAATTTTTTTTACCATTTAACTACTGAAATCCACTACAGCTTTATCGTGTGCAGGATTACATTTTCACAGGAAGACGTACTATTAGACTTTTACAGAGCAATATTTCATCGTTAATAAACGGTTCTAAGAAAACTAAATAAAATTCAAGATACAAAACCTTCCCATACACTGTACTCCGAAAGCGTACTGCATATTTGATGTTTGTACTGTATGATTAGGCCATAATCTCGTAATATCCTTGATAAGTAAACTGAATAGATAAAGATAGATTGCGCATAAGACGACATTTTTCATCTTGAAAGATATAAATGTACAGAGATGTTTTAAAGATATTCCTATTATATATAGATTAACTAGGTCGGTTGTGAACATTGGCTGTTCTTATGTCATTGAGTACTTGTGGTGTACATGAGTTCTGTAGAAAGAAATTTAAGTTAGTTTAGTCCTTCTCATGTCCTTCTTCAGTTCTCGTCAATATGATATTTATGAAATCCATTAAAACACCAAACCACGGCCCGCTTATAGATATGATTCTATCTATCTATCTACACTGAACTCGGCCACAGTACAAATTTTATTTTGGTAATTTTTTCCATGGGCCTACCAGCTGATGTAGCAAACCGGACCCTAGATTTGTTGTGTTTATTTTAGGGGCATGTTTATGTTTTTTTTAATGTTTCGTTTATACAATTTTTTATTTTTTTTTATTCAAAATAGATTATTTTTTGTTTACAAAGAATTAATATAGCTGAAGGAAAGTTCAGGGTCCATAAAGTAGGAAAGTTGTACAGCTGTGTTGATAAACAGTGGGCCCTGTGATGTATGAACATGAGGTACTGCAGTGTAATATCTTGTGAATTAGTACTTGTCAAGATAAAATCTTTTTTTCGTTCCCGAAAAATGACCTAAGAGTAGCATGGGCGAAATTTACAGGCCAACCTTCCTCCTGGAATCAACCCCGCTTATAATTGAAGTACACTTTGACCCCTAGAAGTATGAGTTCGCGGACTGTACAATTCTTGGTGATTTTGCGTACATAAGCTATCTATGATTATTTATTTATCTATGGTAAAATGTCTGAAGTATTCACTTGGGCTAATACACATGAACAGGTAGCTAAGCTCCAGCTCCCCTGTTTTTAACTCTAAAAATAAACTAAAAACTACTTGCAGTCTCCTGCAAGAAAAATTGTATACATATGTATTATTTTTTATATAGCTTTTAGAAAAACTCTAAAAATCCTGCATTATTCTGTTTTTAGGTGCGCATCCACATAGAACGGAAGAGCCAAAACAAGTCGAAGAACCGGTTCTAATGAAGGGTGCTGATAGTCCAATGATACTTTGTGAAAAGTGTAAACAGGATCAGGTTTGGTTTGGTTTTACTTGATTTGAAGGGGTCGGGCGTAGGTTGGCGGAGGGGGGGATAGATAAAACTCCTAAGAATGAGCGAATACCGGATAATATTTCTTTAATTCTCTCTACATTCCACTTATATAGAAGCAAGCTGTCATGGCAAGCTGTCATAGAGAGAGAGAATTAAAGAAATATTATCCGGTATTCGCGCATTCTTAGGAGTCTTATCTATCCCCCCCTCTGCCAACTTACGCCCGACCCCTGATTTGAACTAGAAACTTGAAAAAAATGTCGCAAAGGATTTTTACTTTTTAAGGTCCAAAACAACTGATTAATTTCTAAAAAAGTTCAGGGCACTTTTTAGAAATAGTTTGGTTGTAAATTATTACAAAATAATTTGCGACATTTCATATTTAAGAGAAAATTTAAAAATTTCTCTGCATGTGTCTAGCAAAACATAGCATATGTGCACATAGTAAGAAATAATTTAGTTTTAAACCTTAGCTTAGCAAAAAAGTAGTTTGTGTTTAATTATAAAATATTTATTTTTTAAAAGAGACTTCCTTAAGAAATCTTAAGATTTAGAAAACAATTATCCACCATTTGATTATCCCTGTTTTTGGTCCTTAAATTTTCACAATTAGTACCCCCCCCCNTCCCCCCCCCCCATTATCCTCTAGGGTTGGGGCCTTAAAATTTCCATATTTTACGGTCATTTTGCGGTCAAGCTCAAGATAATTTTGTGTTCGAATTTATAAAATGATTTTCTGGTCGCACATTGTTCAATGTTTACAGAGAAACAGGTTTCACAAAGAAACAATTTGTCAACAAAACCTGAAACTAAACAAATATTAAGTCTAAAAATAGAAAATTCCGGGCTGTATCTTCTCTACAGAAATTTTTTAAGAAATACAGGGGGGAAATTATTGCCACTCTCAGTCTCCCGATTTCAATCATCTTTCAACCCTGTATCTCTTCAAAGGGACTGTTAACATATGTTAAGTTGACAATGCCTGGTTATGCCCTGCAAAGCTTTGTCTGATCAAGTAGGAATTATATCAATGTTTAAATTTTTTAAATAGATTATTTCCGAGTGTGGTTTCACTACCGGAACACACATGGGAATGTCTTAATTAATAAACTTAGAAAACGGCAGTATCTTTCACGATATTGATCAATGGTATCCAACCGAGCATTGTCATCTTTGCACGGAGAGACACTTGATATTACGCTAACAGTCGATCCCTTTAAAAAAATATTAATCCTATATCTTAGTTCCTACTTAATAATGTTTTTGAATATCATTCTAAAAATATTGGTCAGAGGCTGTTAAAAATAAAAAAAATAAAATGTTAATCCTGTCTTTTTTGTAAAATCTATTTAAAGAAATCACGCAATCATGAATTTTATAGTCGGGTCTTGACTCTTTTCTATAAATGAAAACTTATTCTAAACTTTCATAAAACTGTTGCTAATTGTTTTTTGTCCATTAAGAAATAAAAAAAAATCCAGAGCAACGCACTTTACCATTACCAGATCAGAAGAAAACAGGTAACCTTATTTTGCACAATTTTACTATTTAGCTTAAGTTTTACCCTTTACCCTTATCAGGGTTGTCAAAAAATTAAAAACAATTTAGAATATGCACTGCAAATCAGCTGCTATAATTTTTCTAGTCTCAAGCAAAGTTATTCTATAAAAAAAAACACCCCCAAAAGAGATCTCAAAAATAGTTTCTCTCTGGTTGTGTAACCTTTCAACGTATCGGCTGTTTGTAGCTCCAAACTGAGAATTAATGATGTTTCTAATTTCTACACACACTCAAATCTAAATAAAGTTGTAATCTCTGTTTGTCTGTTTATCTGTCCGATTTTAACTCAGGAACCCCTAAACCGATTTGCCTCAAATTTGATTAGTGAACTGGGAAGAAGCACAGGAATGTTCTTAATTTGGTTTTTAGATTCTAAGTTGGGTGGGTGCACTAATTTTAAAATGAAAAATAGCTAACATTTTAATTTACGACCAAGCGCGGGTAAACGACGGAAAAAAATATGAGTAGCTTTGGCAATGCAGCGCGCTGGGTTCTCAAGCTAGTAAGCTAGTAAGTAAAAAGATGATATTACTTCTAAAAATGTGAAATTTCTGTCAAATCACTCAAATCTCAGTATCAGGGAGTACGCTAATTTATCTAGACTTTGCGACCTTGTAACTTCTTAAGTTTGAGATTTACGTCTATGAGTGATTAATTTAAAAAAAAATCTTCTCAAAAATTCTTTAGAATGGAAGGTTTTGCTCGAAAACGTGATTTCAAACTAAATTAAATTATTGCTAAATTTTCTGATCAGAAAACAAAAATGCAAACCTAAATTTATTAGAAGTGGTTTTATTTTTAGTCTTCGAGAACATTAATTTAAATCTCCACGAGATAATAAAGATTAATTTTTTCTTCTGTTATTGTGAACAAAACTTTTCTTACTCTTCTTAAACAACATTAATCTTATACTTTTGAAATAAAAAGTTTTTTTCTTTTCATTAATTATTAGGTTCATTTTTGTTCTTTAAACTTTCTTATTTACCTTTCTGCTTATTTTAAATAATCCTTTTTTATGAGGTTTTGTGAAAGATAGGTTTAGATATCTTTCTTGAATGTGTGTCTAGTTTCTACTCTCTAGTCTCGTTCCTACCGTCCCCCGGCCCTCATCCCGTATCCAAACCTCTAGATTCCTCGTACATATATTCTACCGTACCTCAGTATACTATATACTATTCTACTGTACCTCAGTATACTATATACTATTCTACTGTACCTCAGTATACTATATACTATTCTACTGTACCTCAGTATACTATATACTATTCTACCGTACCTCAGTATACTATATACTATTCTACTGTACCTAGTATACTATATACTATTCTACTGTACCTCAGTATACTATATACTATTCAACCGTACCTCAGTATACCATATACTATTCTACTGTACCTCAGTATACCACATACTATTCTACCGTACCTCAGTATACTATATACTATCCTACCGTACCTCAGTATACTATATACTATTCTATCGCACCTGAGTATACTATATACTATTCTACTGTACCTCAGTATATACTATATACTATTCTGCTGTACCTCAGTATACTATATACTGTTCTACCGTACCTCAGTATACTATATACTATTCTACAGTACCTCAGTATACTATTTACTATTCTACTGTACCTCAGTGTACCATATACTACTACTGTACTCTTGGTAAAATCCTTATAGGGACTGTATGTCCATTTTCAAGTGACCCTCCACACAAAGATGGCAATGCCCGATTTACAACGATGCCATTGAAAGTGGAAAAACTAGAAAAATAGAAATAAACACTTTTTAATTCAGAAAAACGCGCGACGGTTACTTTCCATATTTTTGATCAGATTTATAAGGTTTCCTGGGTACCGTTGTAAATCGGACAGCGCTGTCACTTGAAATGTTGCTTATATTCCCTTTAATCCTGATGTTGTTAGATATATGTACACTTTCTTCCGTTTCTTCTGTTGAGTTTCCTCTTGTAATGTTTCTTACTTCATGATACCAATTATTTCATCTGAGGCAAACCCGCTCAAAATGTTATAATTACTAAAAATAGAAAGGAAAGGATTCCCATACTTGGACTGAGATTATAAAATTATCATTTCTATTATTGTTTATAACTATCTTTTTATCCACCATCATTCTTGTGATGTTTAGTTCTTCTTGCTTTATGATATTCTCAACTCAAAACTAGAACTAGGTGTGTGCACTGCGCATAATTTTAGAATTAAATTTAAAAAACAATCATAATTGCTGAAGTCAAATTGGCTTCAATGCAAAACGCGAATAAAAGTTTTTTTTCTGAAAACTACATTTTTTATTTCGGAAACATCCAAAATAATTGATTAAGTTTTGGTTTAAAAAAAGGATTTTTACTTAGATTTTTTACATTGTAAATATAAATAAAATTTATTTCCATCCCTACTTTGAGTCTGAACTTGGTGGTCTGGTAATTTTTCAAGACAGATTTGAACCATTTTTATCTGAAAGAAAGATTTGTAAATTATATATTTTTTAAATGTCTCATCTTGTATTTCAGCCGGGACGGAGGAATCAAATTATCTATGCAACTAAAGGTAATATATGTTTAAAAAAGGATTTTGAAAAATATTAAATGTGTTTATTTTTTTTTATTTTTTTAAAGAATTTGATCTACATATAAATAATGTGATCAAAAACAATTTTAAATCTTTTGTTTTGATAAATTTAAAAAAAAGATAGTTTTAACCATTTTAACACCAAGTTAAAATCGAAATCTAAGTCTATATCTGAATTAATATTTGGGTTTCAGGCTCTAAAAAATAATGGATTTTAGCTTTACAATCAAAGTCAAAAGTTTCGGCGTTTCATGTAAATTCTCAATCAGTACCAACTTCATTTAAAAAAAGTCAGTATCAATTTAAATTTTCTCTGTTCTTTTATAACTGTACATAACTTCAATACTGTACATAACTTCATAACTGTTCACAACTTCAATACTGTTCATAGTTCATATCTGTACATAACTTCTTAACTGTACAAAATCTCATAACTGTACATAACTACATAACTGTACAGCACTACATTACTGTATATAAATACATAACTCTACAGCACTACATTACTGTATACAACTACATAACTCTACAACACTACATTACTGTATATAACTACATAACTCTACAACACTACATTACTGTATATAACTACATAACTGTACAGCACTACATTACTGTATATAACTACATAACTCTACAGCACTACATTACTGTATATAACTACATAACTCTACAACACTACATTACTGTATATAACTACATAACTGTACAGCACTACATTACTGTACAGCACTACATTAAATGAATTCAAACCAACTCGTTTATTAGGCCACTGCACAAGTTTAAACATACATATATTAATTAAATAACTGACAAGTTATATATATATATATATTGTGACCGGGGAGCTACAATGTACAAGATAGCTCAGGCTGTTTACACACGAGCTCCTTTGGTTCAGCATAACAATAATTAGATTTAAACTCTGTGCATTGTGCTTGAGTGTAGCATGACATAATTACATAACTAGGTGGCGAGGTATGGCGTTTGCTGCGGCGCGGATGCTCAAGGATAAAAAGGAAATTATTATTTTTTTAAATATCTAAATCTGTATAAGTATAAACTTTACTTGTCTGATATCTGTTTGTTTGTAACCAATAAACGTGAAAACGGCTGAACCGATCGAGTCCAAATTTTGTGTCACTTCACATTACCCCAGGAAAGGTTTATGGATGCTCAGAAATTAAAAGTTTTGCTTTTATCTGTATACTACTTATACAGACAAAAAGCATGATAAGAGTGAGCGTTAAGTTTTTTCATCAAAAATTCTTCCAAACGATTTAAAAAATTAATAAGTTATTATACGCTCATATTTCTTTATATTTAAGACTTTAAAGCTCCAAAATTGAGAATCAGGCAAAAATATCAAAATCTAACTTAAAGTTTAATTGGATTTTCTAACTTGTATCATTTGGTTTTATTTATAGATAACTTTCCTGTCATTTATTAGCATGTTTTACTTCAAATTGAGGGGGCCCATCTATTTTTGATTTTAGTACAAATACTATTTCTTCCAAGTTTGTCATTTAATTTAATTTTATTTGAAAGATCTCCAAATACTTAACAATTTGTTGATTGTTGGATTATTTTCTTTTTTTCCATAAATTAATAACAACACAGATAGAACAACAGATAGAACACTAAATGTTGTCTTTTCAAGATTTTGTTTTTTTTAATAACAACACAGATAGAACACTAGATGTTGTCCTTTCAAGTTTTTTTTAAACAACACAGATAGAACACTAGATGTCGTCGTTTCAAGATTTGGGGTTTTTCGTTTGCAATAATCCTGAGGCAGAAGCCCAAAGGAGTTCCGCGCAGGCAGCGTTGAATTACAAGACGACAGAGCGAGAGCATGTGCTGCCTGCGCGGAACTCTGAGCTTCTGCCTCAGGGTTCTTGTGAACGAAAAGCCTTAAATCTTGAAATTTAGTGTTCTATCTGTATTGTTATTAATCTATGCTTTTCCCTTTTGTAACCTTTTTAAAGGTTTCGTACAACATATATTATGCAGTCGGTAGTATACCACTGCCGAGCGTACAGTGTCCATTAAAGGTATAATCGTCTCATAATTTCTAATCCTTGAACCTGATGTCGCTGACTTTAATATTTTTTACTGAAAATTAAATTCAAGTTTCATTTTAAAAGACTAGCTTTGGAACCCAGCGTTGCCCAGGGTACTCCATAAGTACTCCCAATGTGTACAAACTTTCTTCCGAGTTCATCGATGAAAATTTGAGACCAATCGATCAGAGGGTTTCCGAGTTATGACCGGATATCCAAACAAACAAACATAGATTTCTACTTTATATATGTAAATCTATATATATACTTTACTTGTCTTTCTGTCTGTTTATTTGTCTGTTTGTATCCGATAAACGTCAAAAAGGCTGAATAGATCGGGCCCACATTTATATGGGATCTCGCGTGACCCCAGGGAAGGTACGTTTATGAACGATCAATATTTTAAATATTTGTGTTTAAAGTTTTTTATTTTTGTAACATTATAAAAATGCGCGAAAAAAGTTCATGAAACCCGCAAACTGTACAAAGAGAAGATGCTCACAGATAAAGCCTCAACTAAAAGTTGAAATAGAAGACAATTTATTTCACTTTGGTATTAAAGCTTATTAATGTTTAAAGTGAGTCGATCTAAAACCTAATGTTGGGGTTAATGAACTGCTCGAAGTAGTTGAACTATTTATGGCTAGTTGAACCACTTCTTCAGTAAATATAACAATATCTTTGTTTATCCTTTTTTGTTTGTTTTCTGGTCTTGTTTAAAAATTCAAAAAGATAAACTACCGCAGAAAGAGCAATTCGAATTTTCTAAATCTTTTTCATATTTTTGGGAAAAATAATGATTTCCGTCTGAAGGATCAAAAGTTAAAAAGATCACAGGAAGCCCTGCACAATAACCATGGATACATCCCTAGAACACGAAGCAAGGTAAATACAGTCATCTCTATAATAAATTTGATTTTTTATGTTTTACCAAACTTATAATTTTCAAATGGGGGTTGTATTAGAAAGATTGTTACGGTTTAAAAAGAAAGTTGTCTCACATTTAATGAAAATTGCTTTGCATATCGAATTCTTGAAGGAAGTTTAGCTTCTCTTAGGCAAACAGTTTTTTATGTATTATTTTAACTAACCGTCAACTAACAACTAAATACATCCTGCCCTATACAAAATGGCTGGCTTTAAATAACAGGTTATCTAAATTTGTCGCTTTACAATGATTCGAATTTTGTCTTTTGAGTGACATTTTTTTTCTGTTTCTGTGTTTCATTTTTAAAATGAAAAATTCAACAGTTAATTTGATTAAAGGTTCTAATTTTATTTGTTCTCTTCTAATGTTGGAAGGTTATAACATTATCAACATATTAATGTAATTGTTTAAAACTTGCAACATTTATCTTTAAACTTGTATCATAACTCTTTAGAAAAAGAACATTTACAATCTAAATATTGCACCAACAATCCTTTTCACTTTTCTTTCAAATGATTAATTCGGAGCCAATCAAACCAATCTAACAAAATAACTACAACAAATATTCACAATTTTAAAATTTTTGATCGCTTTTTCACGTTCTTTGAATATTTCCATTTGCAAAAATTGTTCATTTTAATATTTTCGTATTTAAAAACCATTTCATCATTTCCGAACGATTACAGGAAGTGAGCCGAAAATTAACTTTACTTATTTACATTTGGACAACAAATATTTTTTCACAAACCCCCCTTCCCCTCTCTCCTATCGTCTCTCTCTGAGTATTTGGTCTTGAGTGTAATGACAAAACTGTGTTATATTCCCCCAAGATTAGGTTTTTTTTAATCAAAGAATAGGTAAAACCTTTTAACTCTTCAACGTCAAAACAGGTTTTTTAAAAGTGACTTTAGGCGTAATCTCAAGTGAACTCTCATTCACAGAGTGCCTAGTCTGATTCACAACCGTACCCTGTACCTTTAACCCAAAACAAGCTAGGGAGTTTGAATCTATGTATAGCCTAGGGGGGCCTTGTAGAATAGGGTTGAAATGCATGTTCAAAGCCCAATTTTTCAAGACCAGCTCAAAGAAAAAAAAATTAGACCAATAACTTTAAAAGTTTAGGTGCTAAGGAGGCCGGGTTGAAAAAATGCCTAAAAAAGGGTAAAAAAATGAAATTTTCTTTTGTTTTAAACAAATATCAAAATGTGACACATATTTCTACATCCATTTTTCAAGGGCTTTTCAAAAATATATCTGTAGCATTAGTCACAAACAAGTTATGGGCTATTTTAGATTTTTTTCACAGACCTTCTGCCTTGTACCCTACCCTATAAATTATAAAACATATTTTTTTGACAAAAAATCCTTTAATTAACTATTCATTAAAAGTCACAAAATGTTACGGTAATAGTGTCAAAAATAAGAGTGCTAGGACAAAAAACTACAGGAGGGGGCGCCAACCCCCCCCCCCAGCTTGTTTAGGGTTAACTTGAAAAGTATTCTAAATTATCTTTCTTTATCTAATGCCTTACAAATATGCAAATCAAATTTATTGAGAAACCACAACTAAAAATAATCCATTTTTAACTTTTTATAATGTTTTTTTCGCTTAATATTAATCCGTTGATGTGATAGCGTGTGATAACGATGACGTTATCACTGCTGATTTATAAAATAAGGGTTACTTGAAATTATGTCTTATTTTACATTAATAACTTGTACACAAGAAGATATTGAATATAGTAAGACAATGGAATATCTTGAAAAGACAATTCTTTTCAAGAGCTAGTCTAGCTATACTCCACTAGTCTAGCTATACTCCACTAGTCTAGCTATACTCCAATAGTCTAGCTATACTCCTAACCAAAAACTAAAAAGAGAGAGGAAAGGAAATTTTCCAAAATAAACTTTAGTAAGTGAAATTCTATATTTGATTTTCAATATTCTAGTCTCAATTTGAAGAATATACTCAATCAATAAGATTCAATATTCAATAAAATGTGTGAAATCTTGCCATGAAATCATCATATATTTGATTTAGTGATGGGAACCTTTATAAATTCAATTTTAAGCTTGTCATTCATGTATATAAATATAGATTTAAACTCTAAAACTCGCTACAAAATTTTAACATTTATTGTTAGACAAAAATTAGGATGCCTAAATAATTTTTAGTCAGTTAAAAAGCAAGAAAAAATGGGGGTTTCTTAGATGTTATGGATGGACGGGCAAATGATGCAAAAAGTTGGATCCACATCTTTCCGGAAATGTTTGTGTGGGTTCATATCCTGTCTGCCATTTATCCACCCTTATCCGACATTAATTCTCACAAAATCAATCTTGCCAAAATAGTTTTTTTTTCAAACTTGTTTTTTTCAGTTAAACATTTACCGTGGATCCCGAAGTCCAAGTATCAGTAGTTCTAGAACCGGTTTTTCTCAGCTCTCAGACAATACTAAGGTAAATTTCAACTGAAAGTATTCTGAATTTTCCAATCTTTAAAAATAAATTTTGTATGCATGGCACATACTGCCAATTTTTATATTTCAAATTTTGCTCCTTTTTTTCATCTGATATATGCCACTGTTGAATGCTGTAAATATTTTTTTTCAAATTCATTTTATTCCAAATGGACTTTTGTACAAATTATTTTTGAAAAACACTCTTTTGCACTTTTATCAGCATGCTTTTTCTCTTTCCACTTTTTTCAAAAAATATATTGTATTATTTAATATGTCTTCGAAAAGTTGTTCAAATACCAGAAAACATTAGTTTAAAGTTTAAAACAAACATCCTTCAATCTAATTTAATCAATATTACATACAGGGTGAGCCAAAAAAAAGTTTGGTGCAAAATTGTACCTTTTTTGTGCAACTCTCCTGAATGGTGTTTTTTCAATATTTTTTAAAATTTGTAATTTTTTGGTACTCCAAAAAAATCAGCGAACTTTTTTTCTCTCAAAATCAAAAGTTTATAAAAACAAAAATGTGTAAATAAATTATTATTATCGAAATCTAAAATTTTAAAAAGATTGAATCACAGAATCGCAGAAAATTTGCAAAATTGTAATAAGAAAATTCGCAAGTTATACGGAACAAATGTTTTTCAATGGCTCTTTTGGTTTTAACTGAACAGAGCTGAACACTTTAGAATGGGATATCCTTAATCCTGATCGGATAATTAATCTGGAGATTAAAAATGAGTGGAGAACAAGCAATATTTAATCTCGAGATTAAGAAAAAGAGTGGATTAAGCCTTAATCCCGATATCCACCATTCTAAAGTTTTCAGCTCTGCGTATATTAAATACTTTCGAATATACTAAGAAGAAAAGAACTAGAGAATTTCAAAAACTTTTCCTTAAAAAACAGACCAGAACTAAAAATTGCGAATTTTCTTATTACAATTTTGCGAATTTTTTGTGTTTCAATCTTTTTAAAATTTTAGATTTCGATAGAAATAATTTATATACACATATTTGCTTTTCTAAACTTTTGATTTTGGGAAAAAAAAAGGTTCGCGGATATTTTTGGGGGTATTGGAGTACCAAAAAAGTTACAACTTTTCAAAAAATATTGAAAAAACAGGACAGTTGCACAAAAAAATTTTGCACCAGGCGCCGCAAATCACACTTTTTTTTGACTCACCCTGTATATTTAAAGCACAGTTAATATTTTCGAAATAGTTTACGGATCAGAATATATTGTTCTTTATTATATATTATATAATATACGTACTGTTGATTCTTTATTGTGTAAATATTTGTAATCAATTATCTAGATTAAATGATGCATTATCCAGTATAAACAAATCAATCTTGATGAGTAATACACCAAGTTTTCACTATCTTCTAGAATCCATCAGAGTTTATTCATTTAACAATCAAATCCTGTGGTACCCTGAGGCCGAATTTAAATAATTTAAACCGAGTCGCTGAACCGCCAATAACCTGTTCTAAATGAGCGCCGGCTCAAATCTCGAAACCCAATTTTCGGCTAAAACAACCAAGTTTGAACTTTGTCTTGTAATTCAACCCCGTCTAAACTCGGTTCAAATATCAAAAATTTGCTCCATCAGGTTGTTAAGATATAGGAAATAGAAAATTTGAGTTTGAAATTCCTTTGATTGAAAAAATAATCTATGATTTTGTGGTTTCGTTTTTTGTTCTTAATTGTTTAAAACCATAAATAAAAAAGTGCTTTCTATTTCTTAAAAATTGAAGGTTTGTTAGATTTGAAAAGTATATAACAAACGAGAAAAGATCCTTTTTCAATGACTTAAAAAAAACTTAAAACAGAGATTACATCGTTATTTCCAAAGGTGTTGGCTCTTGAATGTAAATTCCCTAGAAAAACTTCCCTTTTATAATCTTTGCTAAGAACTAGCATGTTCTATGCTTTATACTGTACACCCATGCATTCAGTTTACACATACCAATCTATCTTTTGTAAGTCAGGTAAAGTGTTATTCAACAAATACGTATATTTTTGTATTATCCATATCACTTACATATCTATATAAAAAACCTAGTATTCTTTGAAATAGTATTGTACGGTGGTAGGCGATTATACCAATACAAAGAAGACGACTTTTGATTTCAATTTTGATTTAATCAAGCTGTTAAACAGGATGAAAACACATAAACATAGAGGTTAAGAGAACACTGCAAACTATGATGTGCTCGCCCTCAAGCAAAAATCGAAAAGCATTTTGCTTATTATTTCTTTTAAACTTAGGCCAGAAACAAGCGTGATGCATTTTTAAAATGTATATGACTTGTGCTACAAAAAAGTATAACTAAGTTGGCATAAAGCGTTTTAAATTTTATGACTAACTTATATCTCAGTGTCATTTAAAAAAGCTTCTCTTTGATTACTTAAGTAAACTTGTAATTTGAGAAAAGCTTGTTAACATTGAAAATTTACATAAAAAAGTCGTCCTCATTGTATTGATTTAATAAAAACTATCAAACTAATGTTTTCAGCATAATATAAAAAGTTATTTTTATAATGAATTTTACCAACCTTGAAAGAACTAAAGACCAAATCGTAATTTCAAATTCAAAATTGAATTTTGGTCATTTTAAAACATCATTCAAATGAATTCCCTGATATTTTGTAATATTTATTTTAGGTTAAATTCTATTCTTTCATTCTTTAAATAGGACTAAGCATTGTATATTCTAAAATTCCAGGAAAATAAGTCGATGCCTAGTTCTTTTACAATTATTTGTTCAATGCACACTTTTTAACTTTTTTTCTCAGCCCGACTTTTTTAAGCTTCCTGTGCATGAAATGTTTGACCTTATAGACTCGGTAGGTTAGGGCTTCAAGATGCCATCTTCAGCTGGGGTTGTCTCAAGAAACATTTCTAACTCCCTGGTAAGTGTGGACTTAGATATATGGGGGGGGAGGGAATCTTACTAAACAAGTGGCTTTCATCTGGGGCAAAACAAAGTACTGCGGCTCGGAACATTAAATAAGTATGGCAAAGTACTGCGGCTCGGAACATCAAATAAGTATGGCAAAGGAATTAAGTCTTTGCCACCAATTCTGATTTTCTTACATCTTATTCTTATATCTTTGCAACTCAATGTCATAGACCTTAGATATTTTAAACTATGAATTCTGTTTGATGAAATAACAAGAAAAATTAAAATTTCAAAGGTTTACACCATCAGGTTGCACGGGTTTTTGGATTTAAAAAACTTTAATGTGTGACAAAGACTGTATTCATTTAACCAATGTGACAAGTGCATGCTGGCAAACATATTATGAAGCTGGACCAAAAAAGGGAATCTGCATATTTAGAAATAAAAAAACTTAAATTGGCTGTATTATTGTTTATTAAACTTGAATGAAATGTAACGTGTTAAGTAAGTGTGATGTGTAATGTATTTGTGAATCTGTATTTGTCCTATGTCCAAATAATATCAGATAAACTACAGGGTGAGTCAAAAAAGGGTGAATATCGAGATTTTGCATACAATACAGAATTTTATTTAGGTAATCTCATGTTTAACAAATATGCATGAAATTTGTGAATATTTTTTTAAAGGCAATCTGATAGACCCTGTGAAAATAACTCACGAAACTATTTTTTACTCAAAATCACATGAGAAGAAAAACAAATATGCGGGAATATATTATTTCTATTACACCTTAAAATCTTAAACAGATCAGATCAGTAGTTTTTGTGAAATTTCGCATCGTTTTTGCATTTCTTTTGCTTAATTCATTTTTGCAAAAAAGTTAGTTAAATGCGAACAAAAAATTTCGCATTTTTTTCGCGAAAGTTTTCGTTCGCTGCAGAAACCCTATCTATTAGATTGCCTTTCAAAAAACAATTCAAAAATGTAATGCATATTTGTCAAAAAATGGATTATTATATTCAAGATCTCGTTTTATTCAAGAGTTTGCGAAACTTTTGCAGTAACATAAAAATTTGCGCAAACTGACAAAGGAATTGAGTCTTTGCCACAAACTCGGATTTTCTATTCCCTAGATCTTTATATCCGTTGATATTTCAAACTTATTATTGTATCTAACAGAATTCATAATTTCAAATATATAAGGTCTATGACATTGGGTTGCAGAGATTTAGGGATTAGAAAACCAGAGTTTATGCCAAAGACTCAATTCCTTTACTTAAAATTTGTTTTCGATGGAACCCCTTTTTTAAATTTCCATCAATTTACTTTGTATCATTTATGATTCAGATTCAACAAAGGAATTGAGTCTTTGCCACAAACTCTAATTTTCTAATTCCTATATATGTGCAACCTGATGGTGTAAACCTTTAATATTTCAAACTCAGATTATTTGATCTATCATAATTCATAGTTTGAAATATCTAAAGTCTACAACATTGGGTTGCAAAGCTATAAGGATTAGAAAATCAGAGTTTGTGACAAAGACTCAATTCCTTTAGGATCCTGGGATTTTCACAATATAGTCAATATATCGGGTTTGAAGGAGATTGAAGCAGATTTTGTCCAAGTTTCTATTAACCCCAAATAAAAAAGTGTCTTTATCAAAAACCTACTTGATACCATATTTTTGTTTCCTGTTGGTTACAAGTCAATTTCTGAAAATTCTAAATTTGAAAAAAGTTTTCTGTAATATTTCTATCATAATTGCAAGAGAAACCTGATATTTTGTAGAGTTAGACAAAATTTCTATAACGCATTAATTTAGTTTATCATGTTTATCAATGTCAATTTGCAATATGCTGACTCCATCTTATTTTCCTTTTTATATTCCCCTCTTTATACCTCCCCATATATACCATTCTAAACATGCTTCATGTACAACAATTATTCCCCCCCCCTCACACTAACCCGCACAATTGTTAAACGTTTTGAACAAAACACCTCTCATAACAACAGAAAGTAGAAATGGCTGGATAAATAAAACACAGCTAGAAAAGAATGTAAAGATTTTTAAACAAAAATAAATTTTGAAAATTAAAAACAAATGAATAGATTCGTGGGCGCAGTTATGTGCATAAAGTTGATTCGTTTTGGAAATATTTTTTTTAGGATAAAAATATTGCAAAGTATAAAAAAGCCAACATAAATCAGAATACTCAGTTTTATTAAAAGTTTTTAAAAACAAACTAGATCGATTAAGAACACTAGTTAGTCGCACAGGATCAGTAGACGAAAGGAATTGAGTCTTTGCCACAATCTCAAATGTTCGTGCACTATATCTTTGCAACCTGATGATAGTATAAACATTTGATATTTCAGACTTAGATTTTTATCTAACAGAATTCATAGTTTGAAATATCCAAGGTCTACGACATTGAGTTGTAAATATATAGATTTTAGAAAATCTGAGTAATTCTGTATTTGTCCGACCGATTAGCGAAGGTACCCTTCAAAACGTTTGCTTGATCAAGGATGCATCTTCCTCATTGTTATTTGCAAGAAAAGTTTAAAAGGGCATCATTGTGGATCGGCCAGAGGCTGAATTTAAAGAATTTGAGCCGCGGCTTAAGTTTGAGACACGGCTTGGTTTCACTAAAAATTGTATTCAATGTTTCAATAATTAAGCCGGTGTTCAATTTAAACCGGGGTTTGGCGGATTTGAGACGTGACTCAAATTCATTAAATTCGGACTAGGACTCAGAATGGAAAATCTCTTGACATTTTATCTACTTCAACTTTATCTTTCTTAAAATTTATCGCTACTAACAGCGTGAAAAAATTGCCAAAAAATGTATTTGTTTTGTTATATTGGTACTGTGTCTATATCTATTACTAAATGCATTGTTCAGAAAAAGCTAATTATGCATACGGATGATTTAACCACTAAACTGTATT
This sequence comes from Eurytemora carolleeae, assembly GCF_000591075.1. NCBI lineage: Eukaryota > Metazoa > Arthropoda > Copepoda > Calanoida > Temoridae > Eurytemora > Eurytemora carolleeae. The sequence goes on from NW_019396194.1 coordinate 132,759, forward strand.
CTCGACTGAACAATACATAATGCATTATGGGATTTACATACTTGGCGAATAGGTCTCAATGCAAATGCAATTGTATCCTGTATCCACCCCTCTGATGTATTGTTGCCATGATTAACGCCTACAATTCCATCGGATATGCTCTTAGGGTTTCCGGCGTATTGGGGAAATCGTTTCGTCGAAAATTTCGCAGTTTTCAACCGTCGGCATCGTTTTTGCGTACTTTTGCAAAATTCATTTTCGCGAGAGGAAGCAAAATACCAAAGAAAATGTTCGCGAAATTTCGCATTTTTTCGTGAAAGTTTTCGTTCGCTGGAAACCCTAATTGCCCTGCGACCGGAAAGCCTTCATTTCATCTGATGTACTGTGTATGCCGAATACCATTTTATTCGAAATTACGATCGCGAATGATTAAACTGGTTAAAATTGGCAAATTCTCTGTTAATAATTTTGAACAAATTTGAATCATTTTAGATTTTTTCTTCAAATTTTGTCCTAGACTGAAATATTTACAATATAACTTTATATCCATGAGAATGCAGTATTGTGCTTTCTGCATCGTGTTGTTTCATATTTTATTGTAAATGCAATTTTAGTTTTTCAAATTCATTATTAACGATACTGCTATCAATGTATTTATAAAAATATAGAGTTGTAAAACAAGTTTAACCCCTATAAAATATGGGGGGGGGGAAGGGAATCGCCCACCCCCCTTTGTGAACAATACTTCAGTTGGGAAACTTTATAATTATGCCACACAAAAAATGTATACATAGGGTGGCGTTGAGTTCGGTCAAAAGACCGGTCGGTGTTTAAAAAAACAATTAAAAACAGTTTGTAAATTTTAGCTTTTTGATCGAGCTGTAAATCTGAAATTTGCATACTTTGATAGCCCTTGATGAATTGATGAACAACGTTGCGGTTTTTTAACCTTCCAACCCAAGCACTATAACCTATAAAGTTAGAGATATATTATAGATATTGTTTATCATAATGAATTGTTTTGAATGTTTCAAGTTGTTTCAAGTATTTGATTTGAAACTATCGAATTATATTGTCAAAGTTAAACTACAGATATATCTATGTAATAAAGCTCTCCGCTAAAATATATATCTTCCCTACAGCCGGCTAAACGGCTGGACCGAATGGGCAGACATTTTTAAAGTAAACTCATGGGTAGCCAGGGGTGACATAGGCTAAAAAAATCAAAAAGAAATTTTTCTTCAAAAAACCATAATTAAATCATTTTTTTTAATTCCACGGGCAACGCCGGGTACCTCAGCTATGTATATCTATATAAGTTAGCTATAGCTGACCAAACGGCTGTACCAAAATTAGTTGACATTTTTAGGGAACCCATGGTAAACGTGCGGGTAAACGGTGGGAGTGAATTAACCTGGGAAAGAAAAATATATTAAATCTAAAGAACGAAAACAAACCATTCTTGCAAGTTTTCTATTTTCGAAAAAGATTTTACAGAAAACTTTCTCATAATCAACTAATTGGATTCAGCTAAAACTTTTAACTCTTCGATTAGTCGATTTTTTCAACTTCATTAAAGTTTGTAGTTACTATATCTCTGCAACCAGATATCGTAGATATTTAATATTTTAAACTTTGATTTAAGTTAGATAAAATAATCTATGTATGGAAATATCAAAGATTTCCACAATCAGATTGCCAAGATATAGGGATATGAAAATTTGAGTTAGCGACAAGAACTCAACTTCTTTGTTGAAACTTTAACTTTCATCTGACTTTAAATGCAATTGTTAAATCTTTGCATAGATATCAATCAAAACAAATATAAAATGTCCTCGCTAGATATATTGTAGAAAGACTTCTAAATATGTTAAGAAAGAAAAATGTCCGAGATCAACAATTTTCATTAAAGATTAATGTCTCTCGGGTTGAAAGGGGATAAGTTGAGAAGAAAATAAAAATTGTATTGTGTACGTTAGAACTTAGAAGTAAGGATGGACGCCGTTTTAATGCCCGATTTTAAACATTAAACGTTTTTTGGATTTAAAGGTGATCTTAATGAATCTAAGATGTTAAACAAATAATACATTTTTTTTATAGGGCATAGAAGTTTGAAAAATGATGCATCTTAACGCAGAGACGTCGAAAGGGTTTATAAAATGTATTTTCTAAACTTACTGATAATTAAATTATGCAGATGTTTTTTTCAATTGAATAATTTAATTGGGCTCTGTAAAACTGTATCCTCATGATTCATGACTATTTATACTTATTTTTACAACTACTGTTTTAAGTGTAACAGTATAATAGCTGAAAACCCATTGAAAAATTGTGAAGACGACATTTTATAATTTGTTCGATGCCTTTGAAGCTCTGGGTTAAACTGTATTGCATTCTTCTTTAACTTAAAAGTAATAAAAACATTAAACATTTAAAAACGGACCTTGAAACTATTCCCATTCCTATTTGGTAGCCGGGAACTTTATTATTCTTACCACATCATGTCTACCTGGATTGTATCTTTATATATACTTTTCTTGTGTGTTTGTCTGTCTGTCCGTTTGTATCCGATAAACGCCAAAACGGCTGAACCGATCGGGCCCATATTTTGTGTGGCACCTTGCGTGACCCAAGGGATAATTTATTAATGATCAAGATAAAAAAATGTGTTTAAAAGTTTTTTATTTTTGTAAAATATTTTTTAATTTTAAAAATCCGCAAATTTTTTTTATGAAAATTGCGAACTTTTTTTTTACAATTTACACAAAGAGAACATGTTCACAACTGAAATGAAAGATGGAGCGAAGCGTCCTAAAAATTTTTATAATTGTTCTGTAGCTGGATCTTTTAGCATTGTCAATCATTGATGGAACCTATACAAGAAACCCCAATTCGAAAATATCGTAAAAATCCCATCATGAATTGAATATCGTACAGTGGTAACCAGAAAATATCTTATTTCTTTTTATCATAAGGATGATATAGCTTATAGATAGCTTATATAATGCTGGTATTTTTCTAAAAATGTGCCCTGAACATGTTTTTAGAAACAAACCTGTATTAAAAATCAACAATTACCAACAACTTTTCTTGATTCAAAAGATGTAACAAAGACGACAATCCTTATCATTTTTTAAACTTTGATATTTGGCCTTATTCCTGTGACTTGAAAGTTTGTTCTAGAAAGGTAGATACAAATCCCATTCGAACGAAATCAAATGCCCATTTATTTTATTTCGATCACAATTTGACCCATTAAACATAATTTTTTTGGATTTTTTTAGATACTTTTTTGTCTGCATATACATTTTGAATGAAAAAGTATAGATAGATAAATCCTTAAGTTAAAAGATCGTTGAATTATAGACCAAAACACGTTTGATTAAAATAGAAGAAACCGAATGCTGTACACTCTGGTTAGTCCGGGGTGAAAGCCATGTCATAAAAATAGTGTCGCAACTTATCCCAGTGCAATACAACGAGGATATCTATACTTCTCATAGGTGTGCAGAGTCCTTAAACTAAACTTTGAAAAATGATTCAAAAATTTCATTAAAAAATGATTCTGTTTTATTAATGGCAAATTAGATAAAGGAAATTAATTTTTTGATACAAACTCAAATCTTCTAATTCCTATATCTTTGTAAAGCTTTGTTATTTCAAACTTTGACAATTTTATCTAACAGAATTCATAGTTTGATATGTTAAATGTCTTAGATCGTATCGTAGACTAAGACAGAAGGTTGCAAAGATATAGGGAGAAGAAAATCAGAGATCGTGCAAATTCTTTAAATATTTTCAAATTTTATTACTAAATTATAAAAAAACATGTAATACTAACTAATCTAATATCTCCTTAACATTTAGTAAATTACAAAATTGTTAAAATATTTTAATATTTTTAATATTTTTTATGATCCTTGGAAGGGTTGTAAACTCCGTTTATATTGTTTTAAACATTCCTAGAGTATATTATATGCAATATACCATGCTAGTATTCATCCAGGCTTACGTTTAGGCTCAACTTAAGTTTAAACATTCCTAGAGTATATTATATGCAATATACCATGCTAGTATTCATCCAGGCTTACGTTTAGGCTCAACTTAAGTTTAAACCCTTAACTTAATTTTAAACTCTTAACTTAAGTTTAAACTCAACTTAAGTTCAAACTTAACTCAACTTAAGTTCAAACTTAGCTAAGGTTTAAGTTTAGCATAAACTTAAGCTTAGCTTCATTTTCAGGCAAGCTTAAGTGTACACTAATCTTATGTTAAGCTAAGCTTAGGTTTAAGCTTGCCCTTAGGCTAAGCTCATTTTAATTATAAGCTTAACTTAATTCCGAGCTTAACTTAATTCTAAGCTTAATTTAAGAGATTTATAAACTGTAAATTAGAATTAAGTGCATGCTTTAATGTTATTAAAGACTATTTGAATGTTTTATGAGACTTTTAATAATTAAAAGTAGTTTTAGATCTTTAATAAATCATGTAAATCCATGCTTAACTACAAACAAAAAATATTTTATCATTATTTTTAAACTTTTAAACGAAAAAAGCGTTTTTGTAAAAAATTAAAATGTGTTTATGGTATTCGAATCAAAACCGCTTTACATAGGGCTGGGCAAAGTTCTGTTAACGGAACGAGGTTAACGAAAATCAACTGAAGAGTCTGTTAACGAACGGATTAGCCATTTTTATAAAAAAAATTAACGGTTGAAAACGAAAACGGAATGGATTTTTAAAACAGTCAATTTCGGAAAAAATTTGCATTAAACTTGTTAAAAACGTGTTTTGATGATTTTGAATGTCTCTTCTCTGTTAACATCCATAACGCTGAGAATAGATCATCAGAATATGATAAATATGTTGGTTTGGATATCTAGATACTTATACTCAGTCGGCAGAAAAGGATAAATATAATTCAACTGCTATAGTGCAGTTAACGATTTGAGAAACCCTTAACGCCGTTAAAACTACAAAAGATCGTTAACGGTCCAGCCATATCATAACCGTTAACACATTTTTTTTCGAGTGTTGAAATAAACCGTTTTGGGCTGTGATGTTTACGATTTCTTTAACTGTTAACAAATTTAATCAATACTGAAAAAGGCCGTTAACGGCTGCACTGTTAACTATTTCTTTAAACGTTAACGGCTGAAACCATTAACAATTGTTGAAAATTTTCCGTTAACGTCGTTAAGTAAATTGAAATCGTTAAAACGGTAAATGCCGTTAACGAAAAGAACGTTCCGGTTTTTAAATTTAAAACTAACGGCTAACTGAAATTTCTCTTTTTTAACAGGTGGAACTACCCGTTAACGAAACGTTAACGATAGTTGGAACGTGCCCAGCCCTAGTTTACATGGTATCATATCATTTTTTCATTATATATTTCAGAAACTAAGAAAGTAATTTTTATCAGTTTTTCATAAATCTTTTGTCGCCATGACTTAAAAAACATTGAAAAAAGAAGAAGAATATCGAGAGCAAAATCGATTAGAATTCATCCTAAAGATGCATCTATTCTTTTCATTGGTCTTTCTCACATCTATGTGCACAGAAATAAACCCATCCCAATTTTTAAAACGAAAAAAAAGTAAGAACAAATTCTAAAAAATCAATTTACAATTTTAATTTCAGGCAAAAAGTGCAGCAAAGAATGTACAGCGTTCAGGAAAAGCGCACCCAGTAAGATATTTAATAATATGTTCAACAAATCAAAAAAACCATACTAAAGTAATTTAATTTAACTTGCACTGTGACATTAAGAATGTGGAATAGAAAGACGGCTTTTTTAGACTCAATTGTTATAATTTAAAATTTGTTAAATGAGCGTAAATTAAAGCTCTATTATTCAGTTTGTTTACATTCATTTATTGCAAAGTTACAATTAGTTAATTTTCAAGCTAAAGGGAAAACTGAGTTTTTAATGTAGTTTTCTTATTCCACAGATAGTTGTATGGCGACCACCATACTAATAATAATAAAAATATAAAGACGAACTGTTTCATGAAATCCTCGAAAGGTGAAAATAAAATCCACATGTCTCGGTAATCTAAGATTCTGGAACAAAAGATACTTCTCGCGCCTTCCTCTTCCTTTATAGACTCCTTATTCATTATGTATTTATGCAGGGAAAACCAGAAACTCTGAAATAGGAAGATGACTTTTAAAATCAAGTGTCGTCTTCCAATTCCATTGTCTTCTGGTTATCACTGTATTTGGAAGCAATACACAAATAGATTCTAAAAAGAGAAAGGCACGTTCGGCATTTTTTAAATTTTTCGTTCGTTTGTTTCGAATTTTTTCAAACCCTTGAAAAATCGTTGGTTCAGAGTAAAAAAGCGGTCGCTTTTTCAAGTTTGTTTAACAAACTTTTAAATTTAGCTAAATGTTTAGGGAAGGAGTACAGTAAAGTGTGTTAAGAAGATAAAAGGGAAAAAAGGAGGACCTGACAGATATGAACTTATAGTCACCCTCGACCTGGTAAATATAAAAAATATTATATAAATGGAATTGAAGTGATCCAAGTCAAATGTTGCAACTCTCTAAATTTGTACGGAGTATGGACGCTACATTCTTTGGTATGAGCTGTTTTAAACAATTTTCTCCTTATATATACGCAACAGATAGAAGTAAGATTAGTAGCGATCACCATCGATAATTTTTCGACGTAAGCCTATACCCTCTTTCATTTTTCGCGAACACTACCTTTAACGTTTTCAACTATAGTGAGTAAATTGGTAAGATAATCTCCGATTGTACAATTTTGTAAAAGGGTCTACAGACTTATTTGTAATCGGATTTTCAAAATTGAAACCATTTTCGATTTCTAAGTACAATTTACGATTCAATAGATCAAGGAAGGACCCAAAAATGTCTTGTTGCTAATGGTGGAAATTTTTAATAAGATTGTAAAAAACTGTAAACCAACAATAAATACAAAATTGTGCAAACGGAGATTACCTTGTACTTTTTACTCGCTCCAGTTGTTTGTTATCTTTAGGAGCCTATTAAATTGTTATTTTAAAATCTACAATCCTAAAATTGGACGCATTGAATTGGAAATTGTACGAAGATATCAAAGATGTTTTCAATCTTGAAAATCCGATAACAAACAAGTCTGTAGAGTGTAGAGTGTAGAGTGTAGAGTGTAGAGTGTAGAGTGTAGAGTGTAGAGTGTAGAGTGTAGAGTGTAGAGTGTAGACCGTAGAGTTTAAACCCTCAAACAAAATTGTACAAACGGAGATTATTTATATTTATACCAAATTTCCTCACTCCAGTTGAAAACTTTAGGAGTCAATAAAATTGTCATTTTAAAATCTACAAGCCTAAATTGTGCAGGGGTAGATTTTAAGTCTCAATCTTGAAAATCCGGTTACAAACGAGTCTGTAGACCCTTATTCCCCGTTTTTTATACACCTTGTATATAAATAGATATAGGGCCTCTCTGTATATGCAGTTATAATTTAAGGTGACCCAATAGATATCTTCTTTCTATATATAATAAAACAAGACATTCGGATGTTCCCTATAGCCGGCCAAATGCCTGGACCAAATGGGCTGAATTTTTTTTTGTGGGCACTCATGCTAGCCTTGGGGTGACATAGGCTAAAAAAATATTTTTTTTGATTTAAATTTTTTTTTCAAATTCTTTTTTTTGCCACAGCACGTGCCCTTTAGCTAGTATATATATCTGAAGGAATATTAACAAATATTCGAATATTTATTGTATCATCGTTTATGTATTTTACCTTTCTTAGGCTGGTCTAAAACTTAATGACGAACAGTTAGCAGAATATAAAGAAGTTTTCATGCTATTCGACAAAGGAATATACAAAATCATAAAAATTAGAAATAGTTAAAAAAATATAAATTAAAAAATATATTACATTGCTGAAAATTAAAGTTTACCCACTCTGTGTTTATTCTATGCGCATGGGTATCGATTCACATTAAATCAAATGTTTTAAGCTTGTTTCTGGCATTCATAAAACTCTCCTACCTTTACTATCCTCTCCACCCACCTTCAAAAGGGTGCACATTTCGTAGTCGAAAAAAAAGGCATTTTATACATACAGCGTTCCGTACGCCCTCCACCTAGAAAAGGCCTGAGAGTAAAGGTTCACAGTTCAATTTTTAAAAGCCTCTTAATCATCCCTTTAGCATCAAAAAATAAATTTTTTGCAATATATTCTTAAAAGTCAAGAAATTTTAAGGTAATGCTCATGCAAAAAATGGAGGACGCCCCCCCCCCCTCCGGCTGTTTAGGGTTAAATAAATTACAGGATTATCCAAAGGACAGAACTTTAAAGACGATATACTCAACTCAACTCAACTCAACTTTTGAACAAGCGCAGGATTATACTTTAATGTAAGGTTAGATATATACATTTAGTAAACGCTTACTCCAAAACAAGTCCTCGAAACGCATCTATCTAGGTACAACCCGTACGCTGTCAGTGTCAACCAGGAGTAGGACACGATCCACACGGCTACAATCCCGTGAATTATCAACGCCACTACCACTGGGCGCGATCTCGTTAGCTATTGGTGTCAATACGGACACTAGCTATTAATGGAGCTCTAAATGCTACACAGGGACACAAGTGTAGCTATAAAACAAGCTATTAATCGAGCTCTTAATGTCACACAGGGGCTATCAAACAAGCACTTAATCGATCTATACCAAATACATGCATAGTCCCGCGAATATGAGGAGGGGGGAGGGGGTCTAAACAAACCTGATGGTGTAAACCTTAGATAATTCAAACTTAGAAAATTTGATATCAAAACTTGAATTATCTAAGGTCTACGAACTTAAAGATATATAGATTAGAAAAACAGAGTTTGTGACAAAGACGATATTCCAACTCCAACCTAATTAATAATTATTTTAGAATATTTGATAAAGACGAGGACGGAAAACTGAGTGTTCCTGAGCTAAAACAAATAATGAGTTCTCTAGGAGAGAAAATGGCCGGCAGGTATTCAAAATAAAAACAAAAAGTTGGATAGTTGTCTTATTTTGTGGGTAAAATATAATTATAATAGTTTTATATAAATGGTTATAGACAGAATACATGATTTCAAGAGACCCTTCATGTATAGAATACCATAACGGTATCCGGTTTCAATATTTGTCTGGTCAAGAGACCCTTCATGTATAGAATACAATAACGGTATCCGGTTTCAATATTTGTCTGGTCAAGAGACCCTTCATGTATAGAGTACCATAACGGTATCCGGTTTCAACATTTTTCTGGTCAAGAGACCCTTCATGTATAGAATACCATAACGGTACCGGTTTCAATATTTGTCTGGTCAAGAGACCCTTCATGTATAGAGTACCATAACGGTACCGGTTTCAACATTTTTCTGGTCAAGAGACCCTTCATGTATAGAGTACCATAACGGTATCCGGTTGAGTACCATAAACGGTACCGGTTTCAATATTTGTCTGGTCAAGAGACCCTTCATGTATAGAATACCATAACGGTACCGGTTTCAATATTTGTCTGGTCAAGAGACCCTTCATATATAGAGTATCATAACGGTATCCGGTTTCAATATTTGTCTGGTCAAGAATAACATAGAAATTTTTCAATTTAAAAATTATTAATTAAAATTTAAAAACTATGTATATACTAGATAGGAAAACGATGATATTTTCCTCAATATTTTTCAGATACTATTGTAAAGCATCATAGCATAATTTTTCTCAAGAAAGTTATGAAATCATTTAAAGTGTAACTGAAGTTTGTACATAACTGTACTTTGTACATAACTGTACTTTGTACATTACTGTACTTTGTACGTAACTGCACTTTGTACATAACTGTAATTTGTACATAAGTGTACTTTGTACATAACTGTACTTTGTACATAACTGTACTTTGTACATAACTGTACTTTGTACATAACTTTACTTTGTACATAACTGTACTATGTACATAACTTTATTTTGTACATAACCGTACTTTGTACATAACTGTACTTTGTACATAATTGAACAGACCCTATTTTATTTTAGAGAGCTTGAGCAGTTGGTCGATGAAGCCGATACGACAAAAGATGGGTTTGTTAATTATGAAGGTAAAGTTATAATTGATTTTGTATTCTTTCTAGAAAGGAAGGGCGACTTTTAATCCGTACACTTTTGCAATACAATCAAACCTTACAAAATATTAAATGTTTTACGATTTCAGATTTTTGCAATGTTCTTGTTGACGACAAAAAAGCGAAGTCTAAAAAGGGAGCTGCAATTAAAGGAAAGCGGCTTGATCACAATAAGAACATTTCCTGATTGGCTGCAATAAACCATTTACAGATCCAATTGGGCCGCCAAATCACTTGATGATCCAATAGGCCCCCCAAATCATTTGATGATCCAAAATGGCCGCCAAATCATTTACAGATCCAATATGGCCATGAAACCATTTCCTGGTCCAATATGGCCGCCAAACCATTTCCTGATCCAATATGGTCGCCAAACCATTTCCTGATTCAAAATGACTGCTTTAACCATTTCCTGATCCAATATGGCCGGCAAACCATCCCCCGATCCAATATGGCCGTCAAATCATTTCCTGATCCAATATGACCACAACAAAATTTACTGATCCACTTTGGTCGCCAAACCATTTCCTGATCTAATACGGCCGCCAAATCATTTAAAGATCCAATATGGCCACCAAATCATTTACTGATCCAATATGGCCACTTAATCATTTCCGGGATCATTTTGTCCACCAAATGACCAAAAATGGTCACTGAACTGTTTGAAAGTATTAAATTCTCGAGCTCAAATTAAGATTATTTTAATGTGGAAAAAAAAACAATTAATATTTTTAATATGCACAAAATAAAAATCGTGGGTTTTACCAAAAACGTGTTGATTAGGGTTATTTTTCATTCTGGACCTTCGGGACATCTATGAGCAAAATGATATGCTTAGTTGTAATATTTGTTTCCAGATTTGGGTTGATTTTGTCCAGTAAAATATATTGTTGAAGCCATTGCAAAATTCACATAAACAACTAATTTTTTTTATCAAAGCCTACTGAAAGCCAAAAACCTAAAATAAAAATTTTTTAAAAAATCAAATGTCCAAATTTATTTATTGCAAGAACATTTATTTGTGAAGAATAACTGTTAAATGTTCAAATATTTGATGACAATCCAAATATTTTTTATGTTTCTCTCTTAGTGCTTTTTGTTCGACATAAATAGTCTTTTATTGCCTTTAATTTTCCGGATAAAAAACTCAATCAGAAAATTGGTATTGGTCTAGAAGTGCTCACTTTCAAAAGTTTCAATGAATTCTTGATAAAAAGTATTGTGTGTTTATTGCTAATCCCTAAAAATGGGGGGAGGGAAGAAATCTTATGAACATTTTTATACCTCCCCAGTTTAAAAACTTATAAAGAATAAGAAAGAATAAGTAGGCCTTAAAAAGTTAGCATTATTGACATGTATTACTTTAAAAGCGCCACCCCCCCCCCCCCCCCACTCTAAATTAGTATAATGATATCCCAACCTAGATAGGGTTAAAGGATTTACAAAAAAAATTGAGGCTCGTAGTTCTGTGGTTCGTGTTTAAAGTATATATTTGTTTCAATGTATCATGTATTCATTGTATTAGTAGTCTGTATGTTACGTATTGTATTATGTATTGTATTTGTAACGTGTGTGTTATGAAGTGTATTTATCATGCTTGCATGAATTATTGTATTATTAATTGTTGTAAGATATGAAACTGCAATAAGTATTCTAGTTTAAGATAGATTTTTATCAAAACATAATTAACAAATGACTTATCGAACTTACCGATAGCATTTTAAGATTTCTAACAGAATGTTAGGGGTTCAGTTATTTGTGAGATATACTTAACATTCTGTTAATAATTTTAAACAAAATGTTCAAATTTGAAAATGCATTTGATATTTCGATCACTAGCTAAACACAAAGCTGGGTGTTCGTGAAACAACAGTACTAGCGCTGCTATAGCTGTGAATTAAACTGGGTGGCTAAATATTGTTTAAAGGGAGTGACCGGCAATGTACGGTAGTTTAACTGAGACTGTAGTATCGTGCAAAAATTGTTTAGGAATCATTGAGACCCAAGAGACGTTTTTACGGTGCATATTTGTTCAGCAAGAGCGTAAATTCAATCTTTAAATCCTGATAGATTGTTCATTTTTGAGAGATGATTTTGAGAAACGGGTTTTAAAAAGTTATTCAATAACGACGACAAATGTCGTAAAAATTTTACAGTAAACTAATTTTTGGTTTAGGAACAGATGGAGAAAATTGAAGCTTACTATTATCATCGAAAATAAGTAATCTTATTCAGTTATTTGTTTCTGTAATGTCTCATTGTTCACAAACATTTTCTGTAGATTTCCAGGATTTTTTTGTGAAAAGACGACATTTGAAGAATCTGAAGAAATCTGCGAACAAATTCATTAAAAATAAGAAATTCAATATACTGATGAAAAAGAAATAATTAATTCTAATATTGATTTATTGAGAAATATGTGCCTAATAATTCTTTAAAAATCGATTCTCAAACGTAACCATCCAAATGGATGATTTTGAGCGTCAACTTTGCCCTGAAACTCATTAATTATACATCATACAACGTTATATATGTCTGAAATGAATCCTAAAAGTTGTCCACTATACTGCATTATCAGTTCAACTACCATACATTGCATGTCACATGATCCCTTTAAATAGCAAATAAGTGAAATAGAACAAGCTATTGATCAAGATGAATATTGTTCAAATAGCAAAAAAGTATAGCAGAACAAGCTATTGATCAAGATGAATATTGTTCAAATAGCAAACAAGTATAGCAGAACAAGCTATTTATCAAGCTGAATATTGTTCAAATAGCAAACAAGTATAGCAGAACAACCTATTTATTAAGATGAATATTGTTCAAATAGCAAACAAGTATAGCAGAACAAGCTATTTATCAAGATGAATATTGTTCAAATATCAAACAAGTATAACAGCACTAGCTATTGTTCAAGGTAGAATATATAGATTTAAGATTAAGCCCGATGGTAGTCAATTAGCAAACTAGTTCTACAGTACTAGTAATTTAAGTAATGACCCGATGGTGGTTAAATAGTGACCTAGTTTAACAGATCTATAAGCAAAAGACAAAGTTGGATGGTGGTCACAAGGAGTATGAAATAGAAGGGCCCGCCCTACCATATGATTATACATGCTTTGTAGACGGTACTCCATTTGTATAAGAAATATTTGTCTTATGTATACAATTACCGCGTATACAATTACCTATTCTGAATATTCCTTATACTTATGGAGTACCCGTCTGCAAAGCATTGTACAATCATATGTTAGGGCGGGCCGCGTCAGTTATATTTCCATTCCCGTTCATACTCCTTGGTAGATCAACAGTACTTTATGATACTTATATGACTTAATTTAATGAATTGGAGTGAAGTAGCTGAACTATCAAATCCTGAATCATCAATTCAAAGGTAAACATACATGAGGATTAAATCGGTGAATCAGGATTTAAACCGGCTGTATCAGGTAGTTCAGCGACCTCTCCAGTTAATAAAATTCGGTCCCTGGTCATTTATTATAATGTGTAAGAAAATCTAAAATTAAATGTTATAAATTATAAATGTAAAAAAAATGGAAATTGTAAATAAATTTAGCCAAGACTGAATCTTTTTATTTTAAGAAAAAAAAAATGATATAATGAAGAGCTGCATATAAATTTGTTTTTGTTGATTTTATTTGATGATTTGATCTAAGGCTTAAAAAATTGTTTTTCGGGGCCTTAACAAGTTTCCGTTAAAAATCCCAAATTTTCATGCCTGAAATTGGTTTAATATTAACGAATTTTTACGGTTTCTATGTTTTTTTAAATTCAATACGTTATTTAACTTGTAACACATATTTTTTTCTTATTTTGATACTTTTCTTAAAGGCGCGTTAAAAAAGGATATATATGCACATTTTTATCATACAAATTTAAAATGATCATAGTCAACTGCACATGAAGGAATGCCGGAAGGGCAACCATGTTTTATTATTCTTTAATTTTAGAAAACATTTTGCTACCTAATACCAATTATTAACCCGAAACATGAGAAAACAAACTTTTTAAATGTTATCTTAGGATTTCCTTTCTTCAGAGAACATGTAATCAGAAGTTAATTGGACCCTAATCATCGTAAATTCAAGTAATCTTCCATTTCACAACGGTACCCTTTAAACCTGTTCATCGAGGAGTATGGAACTCATTATATATATCTCTTAAATGTTGATAAACCATAAATTTCTGCCACTTCTAGAAAGTAAATATTAGAAAAAAAGAATGATGAACGAACGAAATGGATCGTTCAGAGAAATGACAGAATTATCGTTTTTTAAAAACAAACGGAAGAAGAAAACGAGCTAATTAAAATTGTTTGAACGATCTTGTTCTTTTAACAAATTTTGTAAGAGATTTTGAAGAAAAAATCGTTTGTTTTTTCACATATCGATCGATTTTTAAAATTTAATTCTAAAGAACAAGTGTTTCATTTTAACAAAATGACGATTTTCCGAAAAAAAAACTTTTGAAAAAACCATAATTTTGAGAACGAACGAAATCCATTTTTGTTAGAACGATTGAAAAAAACCGAACCAAATGTGCTGCTCAGGAACGAACCAAATGTGCTGCTCAGGAACAAACCAAATGTGCTGCTCAGGAACGAACCAAATGTGCTGCTCAGGAACAAACCAAATGTGCTGCNTAAGATTTGGGTATAATTAAGTCTATTTATATAGTGATAACATGAAATCTGTTAAAGTACATCTATGTTTATTTATTTTCCTATGTTTTAAATGTTAACTCTACTCAGAACTGCGTAAATATTCTTTAGGTTAATAAATACTAATATTGAAAGATAGCACTAATTTTGGTAAACAAAACCAGGAAAACTGCAGAGGAATTATGTCGCAAATTAAATTATACTTAATCAATAAGATGCATTAACTTAATTTGCTGCATCCCTTCTTTGTTCTTTGTACCACAGTCATTTCCCTGTACACGATCAAATAAATAATCTTTAATTTATAAATAACAACAAATAATCTTTTTATAACGCTGGGATAAGGTCAACCCATGGTCGAAGCCAGTCATGCACTGCGATTTAATGGTCTCACGCTCTCAAGCAAAAATCGTTGAGAATTTTGCCAATTACTTCTAAAAAACCAAATCTAACAAGAAGTGCTTTACAGTGCTAAAATGTACATGTAAAGGGCTACAGAAAAGCCTAAGTGAGTTAGAGCGGTAAAATCAAAGCTTAGGGCGTTGCGACACTTCAAAGTCAGCCCTGTCTTAAAAATTGATGAGACTGTTTATAAGGAGGCTGAATCTATGTGATGCATGATGTCCGGGCTCAATGTTTGGTGACTAATTTTCCTAGATGTGCAGACTATGGCTCATTTACTTTTTACAGCACTAGGCTCTTAGGACACTTTGCGCCCATCTTCTGTTTCTACTTTTAATTGTGGCTCTATCTGTAAGCATCTTCTCTTTGTACAATATAAAACAAAAACAAAAGATTTATTAATATGTTTTCGTGCATTTTAAAAATTTACCACAAATCAAAAACTTTTGGAAAATAATATTTGTTGTTTTTAGCATCACCTTCCCTGGGGTCATGTGAAGTCCCAGACAAAATTTAGGCCCGATCATATAAGCCGTTTTGACGTTTATTGGACACAAACGGACAGACAGACAGACAAACGAATATAGATGTTACTTGCATTAGCTAGAACTACATTTCATATAAAGTTATATCTTTCTTTATGAAAAATTAACATATCAAAAATGTATAAAGATTACATAAAGGAATTGAGTCTTTGGAACAAAATCAAATATTTAAACCTCAATATCTTTATAACTCGATGTTGTAAACCTTTGATATGTCAAACTCAGATTATTTGATCTAAGAGAATTCATAGTTTGAAATATCTAAGGTCTGCAACATTTGGTTCCAAAGATATAGTGATTAGAAAATCAGAGTTTGTGGCAAAGACTCAATTCCTTTCCAAGGAATATAACTTAAAAAGTAATTATAGCAAATGTAATCACATAAATTGTAAGTTTATGAAATGTAATTATGCGAAGTGATTTTCTGTTGGATCTGTGTATTACAAAAATGTAACCGCTGCAATAAAGTTCTGAAAAAAAACACTCAACAATTGTCCTGTGGAAAAAAGTCCTTGAAATAAAAAGTTTCTGTAAATTAAGTCCTTCCATTTTATGACTTTATTTTCTAGGACTTTTTTCTGCCTATACAGTTTACAGTGTACAGTATACAGTATACAGTTTACAGTGTACAGTATACAATATACAGTATACAGTATACAGTATAAGTATACAGTATACAGTATACAGTATACAGTATACAGTATACAGTATACAGTATACAGTATTCAGTATACAGTATACAGTATACAGTATACGGTTTACTGTATACAGTATACTGTATACAGTATACAGTATACAGTATACAGTATACAGAATACAGTATACAGTATACAGTATACAGTATACAGTATACAGTATACAGTATACAGTATACAGTATACAGTATACAATATACAGTATGCAGTATACAGTATACAGTATACACTACAGTATGCAGTATACGATATATGCAGTAACTAGTATACAGTATACGGTATACAGAATACAGTATGCGGTATACAGTATACAGTATACAGTATACGGTATATGCAGTATACAGTATACACTACAGTATACAAGATCAGATGTCAAATTATACTAAACCATAATATATATTTATCTGCAGTCTATTAATCTTATTAAATAATTTTCATCTTCATTACATGCGGTCCGGGTAATATCAAAATAAAGATGAAAGTAAACATGTAAAGGGGTGAGACTGTTTTACCAAAAAATCTTATGTCCTTCTTGCATACTATTTAAAAGATTTTTAAAAATTAAAAAATATTTATTTATTATTTATTTATTATCATTATTTATTTATTTATTTATTGAAACCACAGCTTTTTCTTTTAAACCTAGCCCATATTCCTAACCAATCTGGAATCTTTGGATCAAGTTTAGAACGTTCTCGTAGTTCTATCGAGATCCTAAATCAAAATTTGATGCAAATCGGTCAAGGGGTTATTGAAAACAAACAAAAAACAGAGATCATTTTTGTCGTTATATATACTTTGCTTGTCTGTCCGTTTACATCCAATAAACGCAAAACCGATCAATCTCAACAGTTTTGAGGCAACTCAGTCATGCGTGACCCAAAGGAAGGTTTATGAATATAAAAAAAGTCTCGTCAAATTTCAGATTTTTGTAAAATTTTGAAACTTCATGGAAAAATATTTGTAAATCCATGAACTTTTTTGTAATTTTTTTATATTGTACAAACAGAAGATGCTCACAGATAGAGCCACATTGATGTCGCTAGCAATGAACTTTGACATACAAACACTGACCCCGAAGAATATGATTCATTTTTTTAATTTTGAAAAATGTATAATAAATTGCATAACACCATAATCCAACCCCATTATTTCTTTGCCGGTAATTTGATTAATTAGTCCTAGTCAGCTTACTAGTATCTTCTATATTTATATGTTAGCTATGGCTGGCCAAACGGCTGTTAATAAAATAGGTTTTAAAAAGTCGATTTTTTTTAAATTCAAAAGTGAGGGTAACGGTGGGAGTAAATTTTAGTAACCTGGGCAGCACTGGGTTCCCAAGCTAGTATATGTATTAAAGCTCTACGCTCATATATATTTATTTGTATATATATGGTAGTCATATCTGACTGGACGGCTGGACCGAATGGGCTGACATTTTTAAAGAGAACTCTTCTAGAGTTATTCGGAGATATAGGCTCTAAAAAGTTAAAAATACTTAAATCGATTCTGTGTGTGCGTTACTCTGACCGGAACACTAGCTCAAGTCAGCTGGGGTCAAGGATGGATTTGTGAAATTGTGACTCAGTTTATCTCTAACCCTGCCCCTGTGTAAATTGTGAATATTGGCGGCAGAAAATCTACGAAAATAAAAGATTAAAAAATTCGGGAAACTGTTCCAAGTGGACACTTTACAGGGAATATGATTGTGACGGGTCCGCAGCAGGGTTATACTCCAGGATATATTAACTATGATGATCTGGTTGAGGGAGCTCTAGAGGGTGTCGCAGAGCATAGAGCATCAACAAGACAACGGCATCTTAGGTAGAGGTTGAATCTTAAATGTTGCGAATGAGGACAAATTCCTGGAATAGAAAATTTCTACAGTACATTTCTGGCCTTTGAAGTTTTCATCAACCTTTTGTTTACTTTATGTCCAACAAAACCATAACACAAAATGAACTTCAGACTTATCAAAAGTGTAAGATAAGGATAAGTTTTCTATTGTTTATTGAGCCATGCAAGTTACTTTGAAAATGACTCGATCTTACATAAAATATTACACACTGACTATAAAGTATGTACGTCTATATTGTGTCCTAATTGCGTAATCAATGAGATGCAATTTCTGTTCGTTCATGTAAACTGTAAAAATCCTATTCTAAATTGCATAACCTCAACCCCATTATTTTCACTGTTTCCTGAATTCCTGAGAAAGCCAGCAGTTCCTTATTTTTAACAGTATGCAAGGAGAAAAGATAAAAATTCTTTCGAGCATTTTGAAATTGTTACCCGCAAGCAATCTGAGTTAAGAATATATACTTTTTAAACCGGTTTTTATATTTTTATACGTATATGGATAAATGTAGATTACAAAATCTACTACATAACTACTTGCCTTGGTCGATTTTTGATTACTTACCACATAACTTTTATGTAAGAGGATTATCCATTTGGTGTACCGTCCCGGTTTCTCTTATATAGTATGTATATGCACTGGATAGCTTACTCTTGCTGCTTAAAAGTCGTCCCGGTACTTGAAATAAACCGCGGAGTTTACAGTGTTACACCACCATGGCTGAAAACATTAAAGTACCGGATCGGCAGCTATAGCAAGCAGTACAGTACACATTGCACGTAAAGACTTTTGACGGTAAAACAGGACATTACCCTCTCTAGTGAGATTAATGTCCCATTACTCTTATTTGTCTAGTTCTGGAAATGAGGACATTGCTAGCAGCTACTTTGCTACTCAATATGGGACATCCAAGGACAATAGTAGGCATGCCAGTAAGCAGACTAGTAGGCAAACCAGCAGAAGAAACAGCTTTACAACAAATGCTAAAGTAGGTTCCTTATCCAGATATTAATTTAAAAGTTACAGGAAGTACCTAATTCCATTAGTATTAGATTGCATATTGGTGATATTATGATGTTACTCCCCATTTCTTTGATTTTTCCTTGACAAAATAAGTCGCTGTTGTAATCCATTTTCACTATTCGATTTGAATCATTTTAAAATGAAAATTTTGCATATTTAATCAAGCTTTTCAGAAATCTAAAATTTGATGTATGTTGCTTGGTTTTATTTACAAACTTTTTAATTCTTTTCATCAAAGTTCTTCTTTTTTTGCTAACAGTCTCTTTTAACAGACGCCGCGAGAGAATTAATAACTGTAAAGCCAATCTTATTAGATATATCAACCTATACCCTTTATGTTTTGCGAACACTCCCTTTAAAACTGAAAAGGATATTGCTGAAATTAGAATTCAAGGCGAGATTTTATTTTACTTTGAAGATCTCACATTGATTCAATTTATGTTTACTGCACTTAGGTCCTTGTTTACAGAACTCTGTGAATACACCAAATCTAAGTTCAAATCATGAAGTGTTTTCAAAAAAGTTTTTTGAGCTAAAAAGCCTTGGAAAAAAAATTATATTTATTTTAAGTTTGTGATTCCTGTGTCAAAGTTTATTTTTCGTGTTTACGACTTAAATCCTTATTATTAGCATATGATGTAATGTGTTTCCTTTTTAATAATGGAAATTGCACATTCTAACAGATTATTCCTTTTAGCCATGGGATTTCATAGAAAGTGACAAACTTGTATGCAATGTATTTTGTTTTTGTGTATTTTTAACCTTATCACTGCTTTTGGGTGTGTAGAAAAACTGGTAAAGCAAACTATTTTTTAAACCACCCTATATAATTTGACTTACTGCACCGAATCTATTCGGTGCACTAAGTGATAGAGGCCCGTTTAGCTTTTTCATTTCGTTCGTTCATCGTTCGTGAACGACTGTGAACAACCCATTTCGTTCGTAACTTTTTTTTTTTGAACGACACCATCGTTCACGACAAGTTTTGTTTGTTCAAAAACATTGTGCTTGTTTTGTTCAAAAAAAAAAACTATGCCAATGCATGCATGCATACTTGTAGATTCAATATGTTTAGGTGTGTAGTAATAGCTATGTTCAATCAACAATGGCAACGGCAGCAGCTAAAATTGCTCAGGTAAAGAAACGAAAGTTTTAAAAAATGTTCTGAAAAATTAGTTCTAAATATTTTCATTTTTATCAATCATTTTTTAGCTAAAGAAAACTGAGCGGGATGATAATATTGCTAAATACAAAGAACAGAAGAGCTGTGAACAAGTTGTTCAAAACCAGTGCGTTCAGCAAAATGTTCAGCAACAAAATGTTCAGCATCAAAATGTTCAGCAAGAAAGTGTTCAGCAGCAAAGTGTCCAACAACATCAAATTACTCAACATTACGAAAGCACGAATCAACATCACCAACAACAAAGTACTGTTATGAATCAACATCACCAACAACAAAGTACTGTTATGAATAACAGTATCAACATCAGTTCAACCTCATTAGCCAACAGCGAATCGGAATGGAGTCCAACAGCATCTAATATGGAGATTTCTCAACAGCAGCAGTACAACAGCAACAGTGTACAGCAGAACAGCAGTAGTAATAACAACAGCCGGGCAGGCTCTCGGAGGAACAGTTCACAGTTTAGGTCAGTGTACACTGTACACTGTACAAATTAAGGTTTCAAGGGTACAGTCGTGAATCGGACTATATGGCTTTTTAAAGTTCAGACAACATTCTCTTTACGTTTTGAAGAAATTAAGTCTTTGACACAAACTTTGATTTTGTACAGTGAGAACCACAAAACTATGGAATAGGAAGACGACGTTTTTATAACTTTAAAAGTACAAAAAAAATTTAATTGTGCAAGGTTAACAGACCCATTTAACTAAAATTGACTTAATGAGTGTCTAGTAAACTTATTTGTTTTGAAACATCATGATATCCGCTCAAGTGTTGCTATGATATCGTCTTTCTATTACATTGTTTTCTGGTTATCACTGTCATTTCTTTATCTTAGCAACCCAACATCTTAGACCTTGGATATTTAAAACTTTGAATTATGTTAGATAAAATAATCAAAGTTTGAAATTTCAAAGGTCTACAAAGGATATAGGGATCTGAACATTAGAGTTTGTGGCAAAAACTTATTTCTTTTAAACAAAAAATCTGAATTATTGTGAAGGATAAATAACAACAAGGTTATGGTGAATGTTGTAATAAATCTAGACTGAATCGGTTTAAAATTTAAATATCATGATGATTTTCAAATATATGCCTGGAATGCATTTCTTAAATGCAACTTTGCATAGAGGCATGATCCATATAAACATTACTTGCGCATGCGAAGATAATTTTTGATACACTGCAATTCGAAACTGCAATTACAAAGATGTAGCTTAACAAGGCTGGGATAGTAGACCAACTTCTCTTGTATAATCAAAAGCATACTTTAGAAAACTGGTTCAACTATTTATTGGTATTTATAAATTCCAACCTCCGGTTTGCAATTAACCGATAAACCATTCCAATAAGTATGTTTGAAAAAAAGACTTGTTTAAATAACTATTAAATGGGTTCATTTCAAATTTTGACACAATTTTGCGCTTTTATAAATCAGTTATCATTACATCAAGCAAGAGTAATGATAAAATGAGTCATGATAAATCAATATTATTAATAGTATCCAACGTCAATATTTTTATTTTAATCAATATTTTTTTAGTTATCTTTCTTTGCTCCCTGAAGATGGGTCTTATCCACATAGAACTCAACCCATAGGTGAGATACAGTGATACAGTGATATATGATACAGGATACACAGGATATACAGGATGCAGGATATACAGGATACAGGATACAGTATTTAGGATACAGGATACAGGATACGCAGGATACAGGCTGTACAGGATATACAGGATACAGGATACAGGATACAGGATACACAGGATATAGGCTGTACAGGACAAACAGGATACAGGATACAAGATACAGGATACAGGATACAGGATACAGGATACAGGATAAAGGGTACGGGATCGATACAGGATACACAGGATACAGGATACCCAGGATACAGGATATACAGGATACAGGATACAGGATATAAAGGATATACAAGAACAAATCTGAATAATTTTGTAAACCCCTAATTTCTTGAGCCGTAAATTCGGATTAACTACACTAAAGACATTCAAGGATTAAAGCTGAATAATAAATAGGAAAACTAGTTTCAACACTTTTAAGGCATTTTAACTTTAATAATTTATTTTGATTAAGGGGTGTGGGCACAAGCTCATGCATAGAAATAAAACGATATATTAATAAATCTATTTCCAGTTTAATATCAAGGTCTTTCTATTATTTTGTTTTGCTCAAGATCGATTAAAAGTCATGTATCTAAACGTTTTGTGTTGCGTCGTTGTCTTAAACACTTGACCATGGGTAGCCCTATAAACCATAGTGAACACTTATTTTAACCCCGTACAGAACCAAAGAATGATTGTTAAAAAGATTCCTGTTTACAATATTTATATATTTCAAAATACCGATATTTACTAATCGGCTTACGAAGTATTATCCTTAGCTTAGAGAACAACCTTTAATTAGATGGAGTTTTAGATTTTTAGCAGATTTGATTGAAATGTTCAACCATCACGCTTAATGAGTGGAAAAAGAAATGTGTATAGTAATACAAGGGGAGCAGTGAAGGCGGGTAGAGATACTTTTCAAATTTAAAAAATGAAGTATATTTAGCTAGTTTTTAATGGTTTTAAATTTTCACATGTATTTTACAAGGAAAGAAACGGAGTTTTATCTACAAAATAAATTTTGTAATTCTATATCTTTGCAACCGAAAAGTGTAAACCTTGGATATTTCGGACTTACATTTTTTTGATTTAACTGTTTGAAGTTACGACTTTGGGTTGTAAAGATTTAGGGATTAGAAAACCAAATATATAGTTTGTGACATAAACTCAAATCCTTAGAAATAAATTATTTATCCCTATATCTTTAAATATTAAAAATTAGACTACAATTAGAAAACCCCAGAGAAAATATATATTTGTAGATAAACAAAGATAAACAAAAACAAAATAAAAAATATAAAAAAATGGGAAAAATGTAAAATTTGGAAAATGTAAATAATATAACTATTGTTTAGGGGAACCGATGACAAAAAGAACTAGCAGTGCAGCCCCGACTCCAGACAGGTTACAAATATATATAAAGAAGTACTCTCTGTTTGTCTGTCATGTTTGTTTGTATATCCGATCATTACCCCTTGATTGGGTAACTAGTCAGATCAACATCTTTTGGTTTAAAAGTTCTAAATTTATTAAGTTTACTTTCATCGGACAAACTCAAGGTTTTAATGACAAACCTGGCTTCCCAAGCTAGATATATAAATAAAATGTAGATTTTAGCTTTTTGTTTTAAAATTAATTGCACCAAAATTGAAATTTCAATCATTGATCTAAGCGCAATTCCATCAATACAATTCCCAAGTAACAAAAGTTGAGTTAAATCCAAGTTTAATAGGGAGCTGTTTAAGAGTATTTTGATGAAGGATGCAATGGAATTAGTGAGAGATGATTATTGAAATTTTTAATTGATTAACTATTTGAATATTTATTTATAAATTATTCATTTATGTAATTTGTTCTAGGGAAGGTTCTTGGCACCTCGTTAAGATTATATGTAGAAGAGGGATATATATTCATATAATTTGTTGCAGGGAGGTTGGTAGAAAATGGTCCCTGAAATCTAGTCAAGATTATATGTAGAAGAGGGATATATATTCATATAATTTGTTGCAGGGAGGTTGGTAGAAAATGGTCCCTGAAATCTAGTCAAGATTATATGTAGAAGAGGGATATATATTCATATAATTTGTTGCAGGGAGGTTGGTAGAAAATGGTCCCTGACATCTAGTCAAGATTATATGAATAGAACTGGGAAGGGAAATTATGCCGTCCGAAGTAATCCAATTGGTGAGCATAGATTGAATACGATACAAACTTTTTATATATATTTTACATCTTTTAAAGAATTATTGAAACACCCTGTATAATATAAGATATTCATAGTACTTATGGTTCGTAAACAATCCATCTCATTCGTTTCATTCAATCGTTTCAAAAGAAATTATTTTGTTTGTTCTTAAAATTATCGTTGTTTTTTTGTCTATTTTGTTCGTTTTCTCCTTTTGCAATCGTTCACTTAAATCGTTCGTTCAAAGAAATGGTTCTTTAATTAAAAAAATCGATTTTTAAAAGTTTGTTAAAAATCGTTCTTACTAAAAATATCGTTTTAAAA
This sequence comes from Eurytemora carolleeae, assembly GCF_000591075.1. Taxonomy (NCBI): domain Eukaryota; kingdom Metazoa; phylum Arthropoda; class Copepoda; order Calanoida; family Temoridae; genus Eurytemora; species Eurytemora carolleeae. Next base: position 157,384 of record NW_019396194.1, read on the forward strand.
ATCTTTCGGAAAATTCAGTAAAACAGCCATAGATGGTTTCAAGTCTGTTCAAGCGAATGATTTAGAAATACTTCTATCAAAATCGTTCCAACAATTTTAAATCTTTCGCTTTTTGCATTCCTTCTTAATTCGTTTTTCATTTCTCTGAACGTTCCAAGTCGGTTTGTCCATCGTTTGTTCACAATAACGATGCCCATCTCTAAGTGTTCATTTCTTGATGCCCATCTCTAAATGTCCATGTCTTGCTGTCCATCGCTTGATGCCCATCTCTAAATATCCATGTCTTGATGTCCATCTCTAAATGTCCATCACGTGATGTCCATCTCTTGATGCCCGTCTCTAAATATCCATATCTTGATACCCATCTCTAAATTTCCATCTCTTAATGCCCATCTCTAAATGTCCATCTCTTGATGCCCATCTCTAAATGTCCATCTCTTGATCCTCATCTCTAAATGTCCATTTTTGATGCCCATCTCTAAAAAATCCATCTCTTGATGTTCATCTCTAAATGCCCATTTCTAAGAAAATTCGATTTTCATTGATTTTTTGAAAATTTTGAAAAACCACGACATTTTCTTTACAATGTGCCCAAGGAGAATATATACACAATTGAACAAGAAGATTGGCGCGAAGCGCCCTAAAACCTAGTATAATAGAATTTGAATATAGTTGGGGTAATTAAGCTACAAAGAATTCTGCATTGGCGCTTATATTCAGCTAAAATATTTCGTTCATATTTTATTGAATTCATCGTCGAAATATACTATGGTAATATCCTCATTCAACCTACTNAAATAATATTTCAAAAAAATTCTAAAAATCTTATCACTGAAGATAAATCACATAATCAATAATCATTGAAGATAATTATTGAAGACATGAAGACAATATAAAATTACTTAAAGGGACTGTAAGCATAATTTTAAGTGACGCTGTTTGAAAAGATGACAATGCCCTAGTTAAATCAGTATGCCAATTGAAAGCTCTGTCTGATTGTGTCTGATCAAGAATAAATTAAATATGCATTTTTTATTATTGAAACTTCTCATTTTTAATTTATTACGGTTTCTGTACAATTTCCATTTCAGAGAATCAATGTAATGTGCATTTTGAATAAAAAACGATTTNAGATCCATAGGATCAAAGATAAGAGATCCTTCATCCGGAAACTGGAAGGTAGTAGATCTATAGGATCAAAGATAACAGATCTTTCATTAGGAAACTGGAAGGTATTAGATCTATAGGATCAGAGATAAGAGATCTTTCATTAGGAAACTGGAAGGTATTAAATCTATAGGATCAGAGATTAAAGATTCTTAAGCAGGAAACTGGAAGGTGAGTATTAGATCTATAGGATCAGAGATTAGATATTCTTCAGTAGGAAACTGGAAGGTAAATATTAGATCTATAGGATCAGAGATAAGAGGTCCTTCAGTAGGAAACTGGAAGGTGAATATTATATCTATAGGATCAGAGATTAGAGATTCTTCAGCAGGAAACTGGAAGGTGAATATTAGATCTATAGGATCAGAGATAAGAGATCCTTCAGCCGGAAACTGGAAGGTGAATATTTTATCCACGATATTGCGTTGCAAAGATAAAGCAATTAGAAAATTAGAGTTTGTGGCCAAAACGAATTTCCTATTTGATACTAAACAATAATTAATATTAATATTAAAACTAAATATTATATAAAAAGGTCTAAAGTCGAAATTTATGAAAAGTGAGAACTCCTTAAACTAGGTTGGGCCTATATTCTTCATTCTTCTTACTTTTCTTTAATGTTATTAAATGTAAATCATTAATAATAAAATTTTTTAAAATATTTGTCCTGTAGGAGCGAAGATCCTCTACTGCTGATGTGAGAGGGAGTGGGATTAGAACTGGAGGAAATCTGATAGAACCCTCAGGGAGACAGATATAGACATTTTTCCTTCAAATTCTAAATATTTAAATGAACTATGGACAAGGCCGTATAAAGGGGCTCAGAGCTTTAACACTTCTCAAATCTGAATCTAAAGAGTGAAGAGCAACAAAATTGTTTGCTATTTTTTTCTAATAGTTTTATTTAAGGAAGAGAAAAAGTGGTATTTGTAAGGTAATTGGTCTGTATAGTGTACCTTTAAAGTATCCAAGAAGCCAAATATTTTGAATTTAAAGTTAAAAGTTTGCCCCCACCCCCGTAGGAGCTCCTAGGGTTTTTCTAGCTTAAAAAGTGTTAAGTTACTATATTTACCTCAATTTTTCTTCATCAAAAATGCGCAAGTCATCTTTGTAGAAGCCACAAATCGCAATTGAAAAAAATTTCCACGCTGATATATGATATCTAATTCATTTTTGAAATTATAACAAGAGAACCGGCCTTGATGATTTGTATTTAACTATTCAAAGGCTCACCAAGAATCTTCACAGTATTGACCAGATAAGGTGTTTAAGGGTACCATTGTGAATCGGGCATTGGTAACTTAATAAGGAGGGTTACTTGAAATATTACTCTTACAGTCCCTTTAGCCAACCTGCATATAAACAATAAATCACCATTCTTTTTAATTTTAAAATTACATATTTGAGAAGAGTAATTTGTTTAAAAAAAACATTGTACTCTGTAGTCTGTACTATAAATGACTATTTAAAGTAAAATCTCGTGTATCAAATTGATTGAATGATGAATGTTTTAAAATAAAATGAAAACGATGTCCATCTCTACACAGGGAAACCTCCGTCAAACTTCTTCATGCCATTCGGTTCATCAGCACAGAACAGCTTTACTAAGAGAAAATCCAGGAAACAAAAAGCATAATTTAAATGACATTTACCTTTTTAAAAATGCTCATTTTAATTCTAATTAATTTTTATAATATTCTGCAAATTCCAAATTTTAAATGAAGATTTCCATGAAAATTTTTCTTAAAGAATCCTAAATGAGGGTTTTTTCCTACTTACAGTGGTAACCAGAAAACATTAGTATATGAAGACGACATTATAGCAATACTTAAGTGAATTTGAATTTGTCACAAAGAAAAATGTTTTGCTTGACACTTATTAAATCGCTAATCTAATCCTTTAACAGAGTTTTCTGGTTATCACTGTTAAAAATGATAATCAAAGTAAAACACAAAATATTCAGATAATGAAAAAAAAAACACGAAATCATCAAGAACTAGTTACGTCACTTTATAACAAATGTTTGTATTTCGTTTCAATTATTTAAAACGTTTGTATGACACACTGTAAACCTGCTAAAGCAAGCTGTACAGTACACATACAGACAATATAAAGCAAAATAGGACTGTACACCAAATAAACAATCCCCTTCCATTCTAGTAAAATTTATATAAGGATTGATTTTCAAGCTTTGTTTAGTAAAACTGTTCAAAGTAGTGAACAGAAGCACGTGAAAAGGGAAAGAAATCGTAGTATCAGCGGACCTTCAGGTAAAAGATGATTTATTAATATTATTTGGTTTTATATTTCTACAGTGTACTTTTTTATTCATCGTAACTATTAAGTATAAAGTAATCATCGTGCTTATAAAGTTCAATTGGTTCCCGGATTTTCTCCAAAATTTAGGATATTTCTAGAATAATTCTGTAAGTTTAAATAATACTAAAATCGTAATTAACTTGTATTTTCTCAGCATCTTTTTTTTGAATTTTTAAATTATATTTCCCCTTGATAAAGAGACAATTTCTGGCCAAAAACTTTTTTTGTTGCGAAACAGAAATAAAAGTTTGTCGACGGGAAAGTAACAAACACGGAAATTTAACTGGGTTTTAGTCAATTATTATCTATAGAAATATTTTTTTTATCTGTCCAAATTTTTCAGGGACTGCTATGCAAAGTTTAAACCAAGCGCTGAACTCTATACAATCAAATACGGTGAGTTAAACTAGTTCTTGTTTAGGGTTGTTAACGTTTTTATTTTTTTTTAACGATCGTTTCGTTTTGGAAACGATGAAGAAAAATCGAAAACGAACCGAAGTTATACATTTCAAGAAAAACATGTACATTTGAAAATTAGTCATTTTTACATAAATGATTTAAAGCCAGGGCTACGGCCTAACCATTTCTGTTTATAGAATACGTATGAGAACAATATCATCTAAAACAAAAATCTATTTTAAATTCTTTTCCAAGCTTTTCCAAAAGGAAAGTATGATATTATCGTAATAAAGGTTAACTATATAAATAAAATAGTTGAGCTGAGAGCGCAGTATTGGTAGAGAAATTTGTTACGATTCATTTGAGACCTTTTAGATGCAAAATTTTTCTCTACAATACTGTGTACTCTCTACTCTGCAACTATGTCTGCGCGGTCACTCCCTTTAAAGCTAAGGATATCGTCTCTGTATTTTCGTTTCAATAGAAGTAAATATTTCCATTTACTGATAGCTCCGAAAAGGATTCATATCCCTAATTGGAAAATGAGATAGATTATAAGATAGATGTTACCGCCATACAATTTCTATTGGTTCAGAATAGACAACAAACACATGACTGAACCCTGATTGGATCAGGCGCTAATGAAATCAGCATACAAGTGTGATCTGAAGTCTCATTCTTTGTGAATAAACCTGAATGTTACCTGGGTTACATGTACAATATATATGTATTTAGGAATCTGAAGTAATCAATGTAACTTTAACTAGAAGACCACGAGATAGAGCTCAATCTTTGCCGAGGTAACCAATATTTTCAAGATTGGTGCCAAAAATTTGTATTGAAAATTAATTTTTACTAGCTGAAGTGCTCGTGGAGATTTAGAAACACATGATAAAATAATTAAACTTGTTTAGTCTATGTTACCCTCGGCTTACTTAAGGGTCAACCCAAAAGAATGTCAGCCATTTGGTACAGCCGTTCAGCCAGCTATAGCTAACATATGTATATTCATTATAAAAATATACAAATATCATATATACATATATAAATATATTTATACACGAGTTGCGAAGATCTTTATTAAATAGACTAGCTGAAGTGCTTGGCGTTGCCCGTGCAATTAATGAAAAATTTATTTTTTTAATTCGATTTTGTTTAACCTATTTTAATTCCAGGGTACCCCAAAAATTTCAGCCAATTCTGGCTGCAGCCGTTTGGCCAGCTAAAGCTAACATATATATATATAAATATTAGAATAGAAAATGTTCTGAACTTATTTTAAGAAGATATATGAATATATACAGGGTGAGTAAAAAAAATGTGATTTGGCCAGCTAAAGCTAACATATATATATATAAATATTAGAATAGAAAATATTCTGAACTTATTTTAAGAAGATATATGAATATATACAGGGTGAGTAAAAAAAGTGTGATTTGCGGCGCCTGGTGCAAAGTTGTAACTTTTTAAAGCAACTCTCCTATCTGGTGTTTTTTCAATATTCTTTTGAAATTTTGATTTTTTTTTTGATATTCCAATGGCCCCAAAAAAAATCCGCGAACCTTTTTTTCTCAAAATCAAAAGTTCAGGAAACTAAAATGTATGTATATATATATATATATTATTTCTATCAAATTCCAAAATTTTATAAAGATCAAATCACAGAATCACAGAAAATTTTCAAAATTGTAGTACGAAAATTCACGATTTTCAGTTCTGGTATAATTTTTGAGGAAAGGTTCTTTAAATCCTTTAGATCCATTCTTCTACGTATATTATTATGTTATAAATATACGTTGTTCAGTTGAAACCTGAAGATCCATTGAAAAGCAACTTTTTCTTAAAAGTTAGACCAGAACTAAAAATTGCGAATTTTGTTTTTACAATTTTGCGAATTTTCTGTGATTCTGTGATTTAATATTTATAAAATATTAAAAAAACACCATGCATGAGAGTTGCACAAAAAAGTACAATTTTGCACCAGACGCCGCTATAATCACATTTTCTTGACAATCCTCAGTGGTCAAAATTCTCTGAACAACTGAAATTCCAAGATTTGTTCATCCCATATTGCGTATTTTAAAAAAACATTACAAACATTCTTTGCAATAATTTTCCTTTTAAATGTATACACATATAAATATGACTATAAAGCAGTAATCAGAGCAGCTTTTTACTTCATATTTACAAATATATATATGAGCATAATAGTAGATACAAATGCTTTCCTTAGGCCGAATTTAAAGAATTTGAGCCGCGGCTTAAATTTGAGACGCAGCTTTAATTTGAGACGCAGCTTTAATTTGAGACGCGGCTCAAATATGATTGTTTCCACTTAAAATTGCATGAAACTTGTCAAGATTAAGGCCGGCGCTCTTTTGAAATCGGTTTTTGGCGAATTTCGGACACGGCTCAAATTCCTTAAATTCGGCCTCTGGAATAAAAAGTTCGCCATGAATACTTTTTATATAAAAAATTGAAATTAAAGTTTACAATGTCTTAAATATTTAGAATTTTGTCTTTTTCTGTGTTTGAGTGAATTTGGATTTGTTTTATGAATAACCTGTAACGGGATATGTTATTTCCTTTTCTATCAATCAGAATCCGCGAAGAATCTAATTTTTACCAAAATTGCGCAAATAGAATTTAGCTGTTAATCATGGGTTTAGGGGCGATGTAGATTAAGCCCAACCCTAGTTCTTATACAAAAGTAGCGACCTCTGGTTATGAATATTTATCTGTATTGTACACTGTACAGCATAAACAATACTTAATTGTATAATATGAATGATATAGACCAAATACTTTTATTCATAATGAAAAACATGACAATAATATGTCACTATTATTACAAATAAGGACAGTATGCAGCTCACATAGATCCAGACTGCTTTAAAAGGCAGTAGCAAAGCATTGGCTTTTGATTTTAAAGTTTATCAATATTTCGGGCTTATATACTTTTAATTCTCGTGTTATAAGTCGCCATTTTATCATCGTTCTCAAAAACAAAAACACATTTTCGTTGATTTTCGTTTTAAATTGGTGGACTTTTTAATAAACAATAATTGTCAACATTTTTCTCATTTTTTACCGTTCATAAACATTCCCTGGGCTCATGTGAGTTGCCAAAACAAATGTTGGCCATATCTTTTTGGGCATTTTGACGTAGTTTGATACAAACATAAAACAGACAGACAAGCAAAGTATACATACATATATTGTCTACTAAGTACTAAAACATGGAAAAAGAAAAAAAATCAACCCAATGGGGAAGGGGGAGGGGGAGGAGCAGGGGGGATTGGGGATATGTTTAAGTTTAACAAAATATCTTTAAATTGGAAAAACATTTACTGCAATTATTTACATTTAAACTTTTTTATCCTTAAGTGCACTAATGACATATTGCACACTTTTAAAGCGAGTGTTCACCTTTTTTAGAAATATAACTTAAACCCCTTTTTCTCAGCTAATTTTAATACTTAATCAATCAATCAATCAATCAATCAATCAATTAATTATATTTAGGGGAAGGGTAAGCAACGAGGAATCAAGTTTTACTGTGTCTTTACCAGGTTCAAGAAGACAATCTAGACAACCCAGGTTAGTGTTTTTTTTACCAGGTTCAAGACAATCTAGACAACCCAGGTTAGTGTTTTTTTTTACCAGGTTCAAGACAATCTAGACAACCCAGGTTAGTGTTTTATTTTACCAGGTTTTAGACAATCTAGACAACCCAGGTTAGTGTTTTATTTTACCAGGTTTAAGACAAACTAGACAACCCAGGTTAGTGTTTTATTTACCAGGTTAAAGACAATCTAGACAACCCAGGTTAGTGTATTATTTTCCAGGTTTAAGACAAACTAGACAACCCAGGTTAGTGTTTTATTTACCAGGTTCAAGATAATCTAGACAACCCAGGTTAGTGTTTTATTTTACCAGGTTCAAGATTATCTAGACAACCCAGGTTAGTGTTTTATTTACCAGGTTCAAGATAATCTAGACAACCCAGGTTAGTGTTTTATTTTATCCGGTTCAAAATAATCTATACACCCTAGACTAGTTATTTTTTACAATTAAATCCTTTTCAACATTTCTTAATTGAAAGAAGAATGAGGACGACAATTATCAAATAGTTTTGCTGGTTACGTCTGACGGTCTATGTACTTATTTCCTGACCTTGTCTAATCTGTACCGATTCTCCTTTTCATAAATAACTTATTCCTAATTGATAACGGAAGCTGTAAAGTAAAGTGGTTGCATAGATACATTTCTATTCAAGATATCAACCTATTTCCGGTTATATTTCCCGTACTTCCGGTCCAGCCAGAAACCAGAATATATGTATGCGTATACAACCTTATTCAACGTATATATAGAAAAAGGCAAGAAAGGAAGAAAAGGTTAAAGAAGGACAAGAAAAGCAGAGGAGTTGGTCACATAGATCCAGACTGCTATTTAAAGTTGCATCATTTTTCCAGGCTGGGTTAACTCAGTATTGTCACAACGTCCTTAGCTTTTAATATTTCCCCAATAACGCAGTTTTACTTTTCTAGCCCTAAATATATTCAGTCCATTAAAACCCTTGTTTTAATCTTTAGTTTTGAGATATAATTGTCAAAATTATCACCAACTTTTGCGATATAGTTTGCAAGCTTTGGGTCACTGTGGGATAGGAAAAAAGGACAGAGATGATAAAGAAAGACTATAAACGCATGAAAAGGACAAACTAAGGATACGTATAAAGTGGATTAAGTTTAAAGGGATGAAAAGTACGAAAAAGCAGATACAATACAGTTAAGGAAAGTCTTAACAGAATAAAAATTAACAAAAACTAAAAATACATGAAAGAAATGACAAAGGTTAGGAGGAGAAAGAAAAAACGAAAGACAGACGGATACAGAAGGTCCTTACTCCCTTATTATTGTTTAGTGTTGAGCCGGATTCTAAGAAATTATCCCGGCACGGTAGTGTCGAAATATTTGATGCAGCCTACAATCTTACAGTTCCAAACATACTCTCTAGGAATCAGAAATTTTTAACAAGCTTAAAAATATTTTTTTTAACTAATTAAATATTAAACTAACTTTAAAACTATCATACCTTCTAATCAGATCAAAGAATTCCTATTAATTAAAAATGTTCCATAAAATGTCTTGCAAAATCGCGATTTGGGACATTTCATCAAAAATAAGGTTTTACTGCAACCACAATATGTAAATTGAATAAATATATAAATCTTTATAGTTTTTATTGAAACATTGTATCTGATAAAGGCATGCTAGCCAGACCAAGCTTGAAGAAGTGCATGCAGATCATTTTTTCTTTCCAGGTACATTATATGCATTGTGGTTCCCAAAATTTTAGAAATTGTTTTAAATAGCTTAATCTTAACTAATTCTTAACAGCGTTTTTGTGATCAAACGATATTTTCAAAACGAACCAAATGTTGAGTGAAAGACGGCGTCGTTTAGAAAATTAAAACGTTGAAAGAACGAATTGTATCAATGAGAAGCTAAAAATATATTGTTTTTAAATCAACGAAAAAAAACATCGTTTTTTTTCTGAACGAACGATTTAAATAAACGAACAGTTTAATTTAACGATCGTTCAGTTAGAAAACAAGTGAACTAGATGGAAAATGCGAACTTATTCATTTTTTTTCTGAAAGATTGAAAAAACTAACGAAATGAGTCGTTAACGGATGATGAACGAACAAATTGAAACCAGCCGATAGTCAGATATTTTACAATATATTTTAGCCGCCTATATAGCTCTTTACCGATATGTGAAAAGAAAAACATGTTATTGGACTCTCAACTCGTCCGCTCTTAATATTTTATATATAATTAAATATTCCCTATTAGTTTTAAAGGTGGTAGGGTTTAGTTTTCATTTTTCCATGTTTATTTAAAGTTAACTCTCCTCACAGTGATTCATGCATGATTCACAGCGGTACCTTTAAACATGTTATCTGCTCAATAATGTGGAAGATATCGAAGTTTTACAAGATTGAAAAGTGTTTTATTCGGACCATATCCTCCATCGTGTCAATGGCAGAACTCCAAAAGTCACTTTTATAAAGATGTGCAACCAAAAATTTATAGATGCCGCTCTATAAGTGTATTGTAGGGACACATTAAACTATGTCTTTAATGCTATATTTGCATGCTTTTATACCCTTCTAAACTGTATACATTTTAGGAGCAGTACAGGATTCTGGTACGGTAACATTACCTCCTCAACCAACTGTACAGCCTTCTGTGCAGTGTATTGCAGTTTCTGTACATAAAAACCCAGGTATATTCATTATCATATAGAAAAGAAAATTATTTTGGAATATATTTTGTAAAGCCGGTGGATGCTTTGTAAAAATTAAAAAAGTCCCCCCCCCCCCCCGCCGGGATATGGAAATTATTAGACTTTATCATGTTTCAAGAATAAAAACATAGTTAATAGAATAAAGTCTAGAATAATGCATTAGATTGTTCTAAAGGATAATAAAGAATACTCTTCTGAAATCCAAAGCTCTCATGCAAAAATATATGAAAATTTTGCCAAATTCTTAAAACTAAAACTAAAAACAAATACGATATAGTTTTTATTTATTATAAAGTTGTCTACATAAAGAGTAGTTTGTTAGTTAGTTGGTCCTTCCTTAGTGAAATAAAATTAAAGGACACGGCGTTTTAACACTCCATAGTAGACTCAGTCATAAAAAATGCTACTTTTTAGAGCAGTCTTATGAAGACTGGACAAATCTTATCAATGCGAATTACTTTGCAAGTTTTGTTTATCATATCACAAGTTTAAATTTTTCTCTTAACTTGCATGTTTAACGGAACTCTCTGTATTTAAATGACGAAAAGTAAGGTAAGGACTGTTTCTGAAAAATTGCAATCTCTGGATCTGACGGATTCAAGGTTTTTGTTAAATAAAGAAGAAAGGCCAATGTACACAAAGATCCAGACCACCTTTTTAACACTTTTTTTTGTAGTCCCAGACATCTACTCTTTAAAACTAAAGATCACTTTTTGTACTTTTGTTTTTAAGATGTAACTGGCAAAATTTTCATAGATTTCGCTTGAGAGCTTGCAATTCCTTAAAGGGAGTGTTTGCGAAAAATGAAAGGGGGTATAGGCTTAATGCAATAAAAAAGCGCTTTTGATCGATACTAATCTTACTTCTATCTGTTGCGTCTATAAGGAGAAAATTGTTATAAACGACTAATACCGAACAACGTAGTGTCCATACAAATTCAGAAAGATGTAACATACGACTTAGACCGTAAACAAATCTATTTGATTTCAAACAAATCATTCAGATATTACAACCTATAGTCACCGATTATTCTTCGCCACATTTGTATATAGTTGATTTTTCATAATATGTTTTGATTTTATTTTTTTAAATAATATTCAGCTTACAACTAGTTTTCGAACATTCCTGGAAAATATGAAAATGTCGTCTTCATTACCAAAAATCCTCGAAACAGGAATAAATGTTTTTATTAGTAACTCTCAGATCATAAGAATTAAAACATAATATGAAAAATCAACTATATACAAATGTGGCGAAAGATAATCGAAGACTATAGGTTGTAATATCTGAATGATTTGTTAGAAATTAAATTAATTTTTTTACGGTCTAAGTCGTATGTTGCATCTTTCTGAATTTGTATGGACACTACGTTCTTCGGTATTAGTTGTTTTTAACAATTTTCTCCTTATAGACGCAACAGATAGAAGTAAGATTAGTAGCGATCAAAAGTGCTTTTTTATCGCATTAAGCCTATACCCCCTTTCATTTTTCGCGAACACTCCCTTTAAGATCTCTAAGACATATGTTAATAAACTATTATATACAAGGAACAATTTAAATTTGAAAAAATTTACTATTCAATGTAAAGAGTTTATGTTAGACCGAGGACTTAGCTGAGATAAAAGTATTTTCAAGTCTTTTTAGATTATTTCTTGGGTTTAAAAATTACCAAAAATCAGTGTTTTTAAAAAGGATGAGAGTGATGGCATAGTTTAGCTCTTGAACCGTAACTCCGAGATTGGATTAAAGATTTTAAGTGACATTTTGAAGATTTTAAGTGATAAATTGAAGAGTTTAATTGACATTTTGATGGTTTTAAGTGACATTTCGAAGAGTTTAAAGTGACATTCCATAGTAAAATGGAATGTCCGATTAACAACGGTACCTTTGTCTGATTAAGACTGAATAAGCTATCTTTGTTTTTCTTTTTGAAACTTAATTATTTTCATTTAAGGTTTCTTTCTTTGTAAATGACTTGTGCATTTCTGCTTACAGAACCTAGTGTATGGGGTTTATATTCAAATTAAAACTACAATCCCTTTAAAATAAAAGTTTGTTGTTGTTACTTTAAAACATATTTTTTTAAATGGAGAATTTTCGAATTTAATAAGAGGTGATAAAGTTAAATTTCTAGGCATATATTTTGCAAATCATGTCATAAATTTAATAAAAAACTCGGAGTAAATAAAAATAACAAAGATGCAAACAGGAAAAGTTTAAAAGGAATGAAAGTCACTTTTTTTGTTTAAAGATGGAAGCGTCTCTACAGTATTCGGTGTCTGTCATATAACTATAATAAAATCTTAAACTATACAACTATACAACTATAATAAAATCTTAAACTATACAACTATACAACTATAATAAAATCTTAAACTTCAAGTCCTTATTAGATATTGAACAAAGACGAATTTCATTCTACTTGGTTATAATTGTATCTATATATATATATACTTTGCTTGTCTTTCTGGCTGTCTGTTTGTTTGTATCCAATATATGTCAAAACGGCTAAACCGATCGGGCTCAAATTTTTTGTGGGACATCACGTGGTCGCATAGAGAACGTTGAAATTTGTTTTTTAAAATCCGCGAAATTTGTTGTTTTTGTTTTTCAATATATACAAAAAGAAAATGTTCGTAATAGAAAATGGGCGGGAAGCGCCCCAGAAGCCGAGTAATGTATATTTTTAAGATAAATATAAATTATTCTCTTAAAATATACTCTCAGACATGACAGGGTTGAACTTGAGCCCTGGGTTTAATATTTTCAATAAACCTTGTCCTCTCTGAAAATACACTGCACCAGGAAACTTAATGAGAAATATTCGGTCAAAATTCAAATTTTGGGGGATTTGTCTAGATGGGGTAGATCCAGCTGCATCAATTTTCAAGACTGAATCAACTTTGAATTGTCGCAATATCTTGGACTGACCCCATGCTAAATCACAAATACTTTTTGGAACCCTATAGACGTATGCTTTGTTAAATGATAAAGCACTTTTTTTAGTTTAAATATTTTAGTAGTGATTGGAAAAATTATCAACGATTTTGGAGTGCGATTCATGTTTCTAAACTTTCCCCATTTAAGCAAGAAATGCGCAAGTTTAACTGTCTCTTAAAAACTGCATATGAAAATTAACAGTTTTAAGAAAAAAAAACATTGATATCTAATTCATGCTTGATCAACAGGAAAAGCTAAGATCACCGTTGTGAATCGGGCATTGCCATCTTTGCGTGGGTGTCATTTGAAATTACGCTTACAGTCCCTTTAAAACGTAGAATAATAAGACATTTTCTTTAATAACATATTTACATATACAGGAGGAGGAGTTGTTGAAGATGGATCTGGGTTTAGTGCAGAGCTCTCTAATCTTACATATACAGGAGGAGGAGTTGTTGACGATGGATCTGGGTTTAGTGCTGAGCTCTCTAATCTTACATATACAGGAGGAGGAGTTGTTGAAGATGGATCTGGGTTTAGTGCAGAGCTCTCTAATCTTACATATACAGGAGGAGGAAGAAATAAACCAGGAACTCACATTAGAGCTTACAAATAAAGTGTTCTGCAGTTCCTTAAAGAATAAAAACAAAACTCAGCAGCTGTATTTGTTTACATTCTTCCCAAAACTCAGCATTTGTATTTGTTTACATTCCTCCCAAGAACAAAACTCAGCAGCTGTTGTTTACATTCCTCCCCAAACTCAGCAGCTGTATTTTTTTTACTTTCCTCCCAAAACTCAGCATCTGTATTTGTTTACATTCCTCCCAAGAACAAAACTCAGCAGCTTATTTGTTTACATTCCTCCCTAAACTCAGCAGCTGTATTTGTTTACATTCCTCCCTAAACTCAGCAGCTGTATGTGTTTACATTCCTCCCAAAAACAAAACTCAGCAGCTGTATTTGTTTACATTCCTCCCTAAACGCAGCAGCTGTATTTGTTTACATTCCTCCCTAAACTCAGCAGCTGTATGTGTTTACATTCCTCCCAAAAACAAAACTCAGAAGCTGTATTTGTTAACATTCCTGCCAAAAAAAAAACTCAGCAGCTGTATTTGTTTACATTCCTCCCAAAAACAAACTCAGCAGCTGTATTTGTTTACATTTCTCCCAAAACTCAGCAGCTGTATTTGTTTACATTACTCCCTAAACTTAGCAGCAGTATTTGTTTACATTCCTCCCTAAACTCAGCAGCTGTATTTGTTTACATTCCTCCCAAAAACAAAAAAAAAATTGTCTTTGCCACAAACTCTGGTTTTCTAATTTCAATGGCTTTGCAAAGATTTTCACCCTCAGTTTGCAAATTATAGGGATTGGAAAATTTAAGTTTGTGGCAACAATTCATTTATTTTATTCGTAAACACAACTATGAAATTTCCTTGTATAGATTCCTTGTTAATTCGTAGGAAAATATTGAGACGAGTCAGCAGTCTCTATCATACCAACAGAAATCTTCTTCAAAATCCTCGAATTCTGTTACACAATCTTCCAGCCAAATTACACAATCTTCCAGCCAAACTACACAATCTTCCCAATCTTCCAGCCAAATTTTGGAATCTTCCCAATCTTCCAGCCAAATTATACAATCTTCCCAATCTTCCAACCAAATTATGGAATCTTCCCAATCTTCCAGCCAAATTATGCAATCTTCCCAATCTTCCAGCCTGAACGCTTCCAACATTCAAGAAACCTCATCAAGAAGTAGAAATGTATCAGGTAATTTATCTATATGGTCTTTATTTTTTTGCAACCTAACGTTGCAAAAATAAGTTATAACAATTTAATGTGGAAATACAAATAACCATTCTGAACATAATGGTAGAGAAAATTTACAAATTGCCATTTCTCTGACAAAATGTTCGAAATTTAGAACAAAATTTTCGTAGTTTAAAACAAAATTTTCGAAGTTTAGAATAAATTTTTGTAATTTTAAACAAAATTTTAGAAGTTTAGAATAAATGTTTGTAATTTTAAACAAAATGTTTGTAGCTAAGAACAAAATGTTCCGCAAAATGTATATTTCTAAAACTTTTATAAAATTACGTATTGCTGTTAATGAGTTAATTGTATAAATTCAACTTAAAAAGAGTGACCGGCTAGACATGGTAGTTGAGCTGAGAGTGCAGCATTGTAAAGACATTTTTTAGGATTCTTTTGAGACCTATTATACGTTTTTACTGTGTATAATTGTTCGTTAAGAGCGCAAATTCGTTTTTTAAAATTCTCCTGGATTGTCCATTACGGAGGCTTGATTTTTAAAATTTATCTTAATCTAATTATTTAATAACGACGACAAAAAAATGTTACAAAAATTATATTCTTAATTATTAGTGATGTATATGTTTTCTGGGACTAAGTAGCTATATGAGAAAACACTAATTAATGACGGGCAGATCTTTAAGTTTAAGAAAAACACCATCAAAAGTTAGTAAAAGTTAGAGATGAGAGGAAAACTGCAGTGAATAATAATTACATCCATTACAACTTTTCACTCAAAGAATATGATTTTTCAATATAGATACAGATTGTTTAGCCAGGTGTCACTATAATTGGTATATCGGCCACTTTAAATATGTATTATGATATCTTTTTAAAAATTATTAATTCCAGGAGAAGGCCGGCTTCTATTTAAAATAATGCTCGCCGGATTCACAACAAATCCTTTACAGCTTTATCTGATTATGATGTGGAAGATATCCACTAATTACTTCTTTTAAAATCACTTTAGGAAGAAATATTATCGAAAATGTCAGAGCGAATTGATGGTTATTATCTCATTTATTCTTGGTATCGTTGTGAATCGGACATGTCACTCTTTTTTTAGTCTTTTTAATTGCATATAGTCCCTTTAAACTACAGGGTGTCCCAATAAACATGGGAATTCAGTGACGAATTCGATATCGTCTTTTCAAATAATTCTTTGATTTAGTATAGTGATACCTACTGAGAAAGCTGTAATCTGTAAGAGTTTCGTCTGCTATGTCCAAATTTTTTTTGTTTATGTTTTGACTGCATACGGTTGTACTTAGTAATACAAGAAAATTGAAGTATACAAAGAGAGTAAACTTGTCCGTCTTCACTGTTCATCTTGCGAAGACATTATAGACACATCTTTGCAGTCTTTTACACTTTTCATAAAATAAACTCTAGCAGATATAATAATATTATGGCTTTTGACATTAGGTATTACACTGCTAATTCATAACAAAGATGACATCGAATTCGTCACTGAATTCCCATGTTTTTTGGGACACCCTGTACTAAAACTTGTTATATTTCAGGTGGTAATGGGACCGTGCTGCAAGGAAACCGATTTAATATCACGAAT
Organism: Eurytemora carolleeae; assembly: GCF_000591075.1. Lineage (NCBI taxonomy): Eukaryota > Metazoa > Arthropoda > Copepoda > Calanoida > Temoridae > Eurytemora > Eurytemora carolleeae. The sequence goes on from NW_019396194.1 coordinate 173,912, forward strand.
GGACTCAAAAGGAACAATTTAATCAACAAAAAAAATATACAATTGGACCCCAAAACTCTGTAGGAAGACGAATATTAAACTCAAGTTATGACTTTCAGTGGTCCAAAGTATATGAAACTCGGCCATGGTGTATTGGTAAAAATATTAAAAATGCCGAAGATAGTTTATTGTCGTCTTCATTTTCCACAGTTTTATTGGTTTCACTGTATAGTGTATTTGTCAACAATACAAGCCTTTTCCATATTCTCTCTCCGTCCCCTCCCCCCTTTCTTACATTTGTATTCATGTAAGATCCAATAAGTATGCCCTCTTCTCCCTTTAATGAAAATACTAAGAATTCCTATGATGAAAAGTGAAAATGAAAACTGACCTAAAGGAAACCAGACATCAAAGATTTTTAAAATAAAAAGTTTTTATGAGATTGTTTAACAATGACTAACAGTCTCATTACGTTAGAAATATCAAACTTGTTCTTTCGGTAGAAAATGTCTGGCTTTGCAGCATAAAGTATATAGTAGTAAATAGCATAAAGTATATCGTAGTAAATAAGTTGTGCTCATAACCTAAGTTCACGATATCAAGTACATAATTAGTACTGTGTACACTGTAAATATCAAATAATTGTACTGTGTACTTTACAGATATCAAGTAAATAAGGTGTACTGTACTTTACAGATATCAAGTAAATAAGATGTACTGTATTCTGCAGATATCAAGTAAATAAGATGTACTGTACTCTGCAGATATCAAGTAAATAAGGTGCACTGTACTCAGCACCGCAGATATTAAGTATATAAGGTGCACTGTACTCAGCACCGCAGATATTAAGTAAATAAGGTGTACTGCACTCTGCAGATATTAAGCAAATAAATTTTGCTGTACTTTACAGATATCATGTAAATCAGGTGTATTTTATACTGTAGATATATATCAAGTAAATAGATGTATATTGTATTTTGCAGATATCAAGTTAATAAGATGTACTGCACCCTGCAGATATCAAGTAAATACGGTGTACTGTACTCTACAGAAAAGAAAAGAGAAATATATATATAAACATGAATTAAAATGGACAAGAAAAAAGACAATTAAATATATATATACACGAATTAAAATAAACAAGAAAAAAGATATATATATATTTATAGACACGAATCTCAGTATTAATTCTCTGTTCCCATCAAATAGTTTTTCATTTTATGTTAAAGTTTATATTTTATATCTTATCATACACTTCATACTTTGAAAAGCTTTAGAATTTATCATTTTCATTATACTATACACACTATGTTGTATAGATATTGAGAATTATATTTCCATAGATTTATAACAATACAGATAGAACACTAGATGTCGTCTTTTCAAGATTTAGGGGTTTTTCGTTCACAATAACAATGAGGCAGACACACACGAGCATGCTCTCTTACTGTCTTGTCATTCAACACGTTACTCTTTTGGGCTTCTGCCTCAGGGTTACTGTGAAGGAAACATCCTTAAATCTTGAAAAGACGACATCTGGTGTTCTTTTTGCATAGACTCTTAAATACAATCAAAACAGTAGCTATAAAATTTTCATAACACTGCTTTTTGTGGGCTGGGGGACGGGTAGTTAATTAAAAGATTTGCTATTATTTATTTTTATTGCCTTCGTTTTTATACTAATAGAAACCATAAGTGATTTGAATTAGATAGCTTCACCTTTTCTACAGATTTTTAGTTTGTGCTCTTTTTCTATTTTTTTTTTTCAAAGAACTGTCAATTATCTCTCACAAAAACTTTCAATGATTGTTTTTTTAAGTAGTTAAACATTTTTGGATTCTTTAATTTGACAATTTACAATTCCATTTACTTTATGTCTTTTAAAAACTTTTAGTGCATTTCTGCTTAGGAAATAGCAATAGCAATAGGACTAAGCAAACTTTTTATTTTTCTCAAAAATGGCTAAATAAATCCTAAGTACATAATAAGTTGTTGAAAATTTTGAAAATATTTTTGAAAATTTTATTTCGCTGGGTCTAGAGCTTCTCAAAGGAACAATGACAAAATATATATTTTGTCATATTTCGAGCAATTTTTGTTTTTGCACACACTATAAATATTTGGATTTTTGCAAATATTTAATTTTGTTTGCAGATTTTTGAAGTACCAAGCATCCCAACTTGTNTACATATTTATTGAAGTGTGACGAACTAAAATGAAGGATTGTTTAGCCCCTCCATAAACCTCAAGATTAATGGTAGCAATAGCAAGTAACTTCCCCATTTTCTGTAGAAACAGAAATTCCTCCAGAATTGCAGCCATTAGCACAACAATATCTTACTCCATTGTGTTCATGCCAGATACTACATCCATCACAAGCAGCTCCCCATGTACAAGCCTCATAATCTGGATTCATTGTCGTGGGCTTGCTGGTCGGATCAGGGCCTGGAGATCCACTGCAAATAACTTCAAATCCAAAATCTGAATCCCACTCTTCAAGCCAATCATTCCAATATTCCCAGTCTCTATTCAGCTTGTCAGGGCAGCTGCCTGCTTCTCTGTTCAGAATACCTCCATAATCCTGTCCTATGCTGGGACCAACCATCCACAAATTCAGACTTGTCAGAAAATAGAGGAAATTTCCATTTCCATTAGACTGTTTGTAGACTGGGCGCCCACCTTCTGAAGTTCCAGTTATAACATACAGGCCTAGGCGTTCACCTTGGTATGATTCTGTAAAGCCCATAGAGTCTAAACGTATCTCACTACAGCAAGATGCCATCTCATTGCTCTGCTCCTGTTGCTGAATATTATACTTTTCTCCTAAGGAGCTATGCTCCTTTGAAGCTCCATGGGCCAAGCCCGCTAAGGCAATCAGGAAAAAATAAGATACCATTCCTGGTCAAGTGTAATCTTTTACTGGCTACTTAAATAAAGAAAAAGAAGATAACAGGAAATTGTTTAACAATAAACAAACTGTATCCATGCCATTTATAATACAGTGTTAAAAAATTTTCCATTGTTTTCTTTGGACTGATGAACTGTTACTTGAAAGAAGTTATATAACTATAATCAGAATTATTATACTCATTTATTATTATTCTTTTAACTGCATAAAGCATTTTTATACCTTCTCTGAAATTTAATTAGAAAGACAACATTTTTGAAGATCTTCTAAAAAATCACTTTGTTGGCACTAATTTATTGCCAAGCCGATGAGAGCAAAAACAAACTTTTTTGAGGCCCAACCCTAAAACAGTTGCCCACTGCACATGCAAGATAATTATCATAAAACTTATCCTCATTCTCGGTTCTCTACTCATCTTAGATACTTCTAGGACTGGGCACCTTCTGCATTTGTTTAAGCCGTATATTAACAATAAGTTAAAACTGTAAAGAAAAAAAAGGAGTATTCATTTTATTAATGGTATTTTCAATTATTTTTAAAAGCTATCATTTGTTAACAATGTCAATATTTTTATTGTTAATGGCATAAATTTTTGAAAGTGTTAATTATTTCATGTGAAAATAGCAGGAATAATTTTGAAGACAATATTCAAAAACATCAAAAAATGAAAAGAATCATCAAAATGCATAAAATTCTATAGTTAAAAAAATAGGCTGTGAATAAACAGGAAATGGCGTTTACCAAACATCAAAATACACAAAAAATAATTTTTTGTTTTTAATTTTTTTGACGGACTCTTCCATTAATTTTCAAAAAAACTCGTTTCGTTAACGGAACTTTGCCCAGCCCTAGTTACTTTCTTTTGAAATATTTAAAACTTGTATCCCCATTAGGTTTACATTGTGATTTATTTGAAATTTACGGATTTTAAAACAAATTTAAAAACTGTGGAATATTTAATGGTAGCAATAGCAAGTAACTTCCCCATTTTCTGTAGAAACAGAAATTCCTCCAGAATTGCAGTCATTAGCACAACAATATCTTACTCCATTGTGTTCATGCCAGATACTACATCCATCACAAGCAGCTCCCCATGTGCAAGCCTCATAATTTGGATTCATTGTAGTGGGCTTGCTGGTCGGATCAGGGCCTGGAGATCCACTGCATTTAGCTTCAAAACTGAAGTCAGTTTCCCACTCTTCATACCAATCATTCCAATACTCCCAATCTCTTGTTAGCTGATCAGGACAAGCACCTCCTTCTCTGTTCAGAATACCACCATAATCCTGCCCTACACTTGGTCCCACCATCCAAACATTGTTAGACAATAGATACAGGTGGTTTCCATTTCCGTTTGACTGAGTGTATATTGGGCGTCCTCCCTCGGATGTTCCAGTTTGAACATAAAGACCAAGTCTCTCTCCTTGGTAGGATTCTGTAAATCCAATTGAGTCCAACCTTAACTCTTTACAGCAGGACGCCATATCTTCGGTTAGACCATCTGCCTCAATTTCAATCCCCTTTTCCAAAGAGCTGTGCCCCTTGGGACCCCCGTGGGCCAAGCCCATTAAGGTTACAAACAAGAAAAATGTTTTCATATCAGTTCGAGTGTAGAATATAACTAAAAGATTTGTTTAAACAATCAAAGATAAGATTTAAATCTTTTATAGAAGTAAAAACTGACTTCAAACGTAAATTAATAAAATTAAGAGCAAAAATGTTTTGTTTGTAAACGTAACATTGTTACATTCCTAGCAACTTTTGAGCTAAAAAGGTAAATCAGTTAGTTGTCTGTGCCAATAAAGGAAAAAATATAATTTCTAAATTTACATTTTTTTTACTTTTAAAAATTGTGTTGATTATTTGTCTCACAGAAGTTCCAGAGTCCAATCAGAAGAAAATCTCAACAAACAAAACACAGGAAAACAACAATTAATGTCTAAACTTTGAACTTTGGACCAATTTAAACATTATTTATAAGAAGAGTACAAAACTTGTATCTTCAAGGGAATGTCTGTAAAAAAAGTAAGCGGTTAAAAATTGATTAATTTATCAGATTATTGTTTTCTTTTTCTTTAAAATGATTTGCATACTTTGTATAATTAGGATTGTGTGAGGAGAAAAATACTGATTTTTTTCTATTGCCCCTTTTGGGTTTTTAAAGATAAAAATTGAAGGAACTAAAAATTATTCGGAGAAATTAAAATGATCTTAATGCAAAAATGATGAATTCTCTAAAAAAGGGACTTGCGCATTTCTATTGCAGGAAACCATTATGGGAATTGTCAGAAATAAACAGTTTTAAACCTAGAAAAACGACAATATCTTTTACATCATTGATCAGATAAAGGTTTAAAGGATACTGTTGTGATTCAGGCATTCTTATCTCTGCATGAAGGTAGAGATGGACGCCTTCGGCTTTTTCATTTCTTTCGTTCATCGTTCGTTTACGAACCATTTCCTTTGTTTTCTTAAACCGTTCAAAACTAAAAGATTTCTTTTTTCTCAAAGTTATTGTTCATTTTCCATCTATTTCGTTTGTTTTCTCAATTAACTATAGTTCAGTAAAATCGTACATTCAGTCAGATTGTTCATTCAGAAAAATCATTTTCTTAATAAAATAGTTCGTTGAGTAAAAACATTATCGTTTTTTTCAAAAGTTTGTTGAAACAAATCATTTGTTTAGTTCATTTCTTGTTTTTGTCAAAATCTTTAGAAAAATACTTACGTTCATTCTCAAAAATTTCGTTGGTTGAGATAACGATGCCCATCTCTACTTGGATTATGTTACACTCACATTTACATAGACATCCTGACGCAAAATTACCTAGAATTTGATATAATGGACAGTGAAAAGTAGCTGACCCGCGCAGACATAGTTCAACTACTTCTCTTGTGCACCAGTATAAGCTGAATTAAAAGAAGTGGTTAAACTAGATCTACACCCCACGGGGTCAAACCATGTTTAACTAAGCATTAAATATTGTATCATATATTTAGTAAAGCTCTTCGCTCATATATATATATAGGGTGAGTAAAAAAGGGTGAATAGCGAGATCTTGCACATAATGAATAAATAATTTCTTTGTAATCTCATTTTTGACAAATACATGAAATTTTAGAATTTTTTTATAAGCAATTTGATATACCCTGTAAAAAAAGTCAGCGAAATTATTTTGTACTCAAAATAGAATGAGATGAAAAACAAAAATGCGTAAATATATTATCTCTATTACACCTTAAAATCTTAAAAAGAATAGATCAATAGTTTCGGAGAAAATGTGCGAAATTGAATTAAAAAAATTTGATAATTTTTATTTGTTCTAAATTCATTTTACAATATACATTTTTGAGATAGGTAAAAATGTCTAAATCAGAATGATAGGAAAATATGCAAAAAAGAGCGTATCATTAAAATATTGCGGATTTTCTAAATTTTTATTTCGCCCATTTTCTCCGAAACTACTCATCTGATTTTTTAAAGATTTTTTTTTGTTTTTTACTCATCTAATTTGGAGCAAAAAATAGTTCAGCGGATTTTTTTAATGGTCTATAAGATTACCAATCAAAAAAAATCTAAAATTTCATGCATATTTGTCAAAAATGAGAATAACCCTTAAGAAATGATTCATTATGTGCATGATCTCGATATTCACCTTTTTTGACTCACCCTGTTTATAGATATAAATCAGCTATAGCTGGCCAAACGGATAGGCCGAATGGACTGATTTTTTTAGGAAACCCATGGGTGGGTACCCTCGGGGTAACATATAGGCTAAAAAAAGTTTGAAATTTTTTCAAAATTCGATTTTTTTTAAACAGATTTTTTTTCAAAATTCGATTTTTTTAATTACACGGGGACAGCTAATCCTTAATAATAGAAAGAATTAAGTTGTTGTTTAGCTCAAGATCTGACTGTAGGATCAGCATTCAAGATTTTAGATTCAGCACTTCAACAGTATGCTTCACACCAGCAGAAACAACAAGTGCTTATTTTTATTTAACAAATTTGTTTATTTTTTTATTTTCATATTTTTACAAATTACAATTTTGAAGGGAATATAGTAATTGATAGCTAAATGTTTTTAATTCAGATGAATCATATTTCCCAAAATTGTTTTCTTTCCGCTCTTTCCATTTATTCACTGTATTCAAATATGTTGCATTATCTGCACTCAGAANAGTAATTTGAATTATTTATGTCCATTCTGTGTCCGAATTTAATTAATTAAAGTCGCGTCTCAAATCCCCCAAAAACCGGTTTCAATGAAGCGCCGGCTTAAATCTTGAAAAAATTAATTCAAATTTTAATGAAAAACAACAAAATTTGAGCCGCAGCTTAAATTTAAACCGCGGCTCAAATTCTTTAAATTCGGCCTTAGGATGGACTTAAATATTTTTTTCTTTTGTCTGATTCAAAACAACAAGTATGAACTCATTTCAGAATATCAATGAAGAAGAAATCATTGATTTTTCATTTTGAACACAGATTACTGAACTGTTAACTTTCTTTTTTGTCATTGCTGCATAAATCATTTTGAGAGAGAAAATAGGCATATTNGGTAGGCATATTCAAATATTGGCTTCAGGAAAGGGTACTGTAAATCTTTAAAATTGTGTCTTAGAAACCTATTACAATTGCATTTAATTTGTTAATTAAACTCTACAAAAATAATATGGAAAGAGTTGTCTAAAAATGCCTAAAATATACATTTTTAATTTTGCTCAAAAATAAGATATTGTAATTTTTCAATTACAATTATTTATAAGAAGCCTATAAGTTAAAATAGGTTCATGACCATCGATCGACCGAATAATACAGGAACTATGTTAATATCTTACTTTGTTAAAGGATCAGATAGAATATGTGGCCAAGGTGTCTAGCAGGCAAACTTCAAGGAAGTAAGTTAATAGAAAAATATTTTTTCATCATTTTAAATTACAAGTGTTTTTATTAATTGTTGTTTATTGTGCATTGTTCATGTATGAAACAATGCACAAAATATTTTCTAATCTTTAGAAATTATTATTTTATATCATTTATCTCAGAGCAGAAACCCAGCTCTATCTTCCTTAGTTCTAAAAGAAAGTGAGCTATTGTAATGTATCATTGTGAAACTGCCAAGAATAATAAATATGTTGAGGACACCTAACTAGAGTTTCCAATGAAATTTTCGAAACTCGAAATTCGCGAAATTTTGGCGGAAATGGTATGTTTATCTGGACGTCTTGGACAGCTAACTAGGGTTTCCAATGAAATTTTCGAAACGAACGAACGAACGAAAAAAACCGTTAGTTTTTAAATTTTATAATGAAACGGAGTAGCCGTTTTTGAAAAAAAATTATAGTTGAAAACGGAAACGTAACAGATCAGTTTTTTTAAAAACAGCAACTTTAATTCTTTTTTGTTTCGGCTAAAATTTACTGACAATTAAAATTTTTTTTCTGGAAATTTTAGAGTTTTGGCAAATTTTTAGTTCTACAAAGAATCGATAACGGCTTGCATCATTAACAATTTGACAAACCGCTATTTCTGAACGGCTAATGCCGTTAATTGCAAAAAAAAACCTTAAACGCAAAAAAAACAAAACAAACGTTTGTTCTCACCTTTAAAATTAACAGCTACCTGAAATATTTCTTTTTAACGGTTGGAACTAACCATTAACGAAACGGCTAGAAAAAAGTTGGAACGTGTCTAGTCCTACTTTTCAAAGGCAAATTGAGTAGCTGAAAGAAAATTATTGGCTTCGAATTTAGTAAAAAAACAAGATTTTCAAGATTTTCGAGCAAAAAAAATCGTATTTTTTCCAAAATATTCATTTTTTGTTGATGAATGGCTTATAAAAATGTTTCGAACGAGGTTTAGAGAAAATTTCGAAACCCTACACTACAGCTAACTCAGTAACATTAGAAAATGAATGTTTACAAACCAATTCTCATGAAATCTATCCGAAAGGACATATATGAAAATTTTATAATTTCAACATGGCAGTAATTATATGGGGAGAAAGGTTGTTTTTAGCATGTATTTTCTATTTTGTTCAAAGAATAAAATAATAAAACTTTTAAATAGAACGTGAATATTTGATTATAACAATTTTCTATGTGAAAGAGAGATGTTATCAAATTTAAGCTTAATTGGTCAATTTTAATAAAAAAATTGTAAAACGTAAATTATCATAAACATCAAGCTAAAATGACTAGTTTTATTCACAAAATTATAAAAATTGTCTTCACCCCTGGGCCCTGCCTTATTCAATATGTTTCACTCGGTATATCACCCCCCCCCCCTGCAAAACACCAAGTTATGGCCTTATACACAAACAATACCTTTAAAGGGACTGTAAAAGTAATTTCAAATGACCCTCCAGGCTTCATGCAAATATGTCAATGCCCGATTGACAACGATACCCTTTAAACCTTTACCTAAACAATAAAAATATTGTTCTAATAATCCTAGTTTTCAAAATTAATAACATTGATACTTAATTCATGCTTGAACAACTTGAGCTTGTAAGAGTACTGTTGTGAATCTGACATTGTCATCTTTGCTTGAAGAGTCTCTTAAAATTACGCTTACAGTCCCTTTAGTATTGAATTGATGTACAACTCTGTGCAGATGTTCCCTTGTTCCTGGATCAGGTTGTGAAGATGTAACAACAGTTACTGTATCTCTACCCCCCTCCAGGAACACCAGCAGGATTAACAGTAGAAGAGGCAGCGTAGACATTGGGAAAAGATCCAGGTATTAAATAGATTTTGAGGACTGAAAAAAAATCCAGGTTTTTTTTGGTCACCCTATATGTTAAATTGGTATTTAACGGTTAATGATTGTATAGTTAATGAAATTAGATTGGATGTACAGTGGGGGCCCAAAGAACTGTAGAACTGGAAAACTGAATTTATGCTATCTTGTTTATTTGATGCTGTTAAAAAATGTTATTATATTAACTTAAAAATGGTGTTTATATAAATCTAAGACTACACGGTTGCTGTGTTAAATGTTCATCGGACTATTCAAATTCTAGCTATAACTGAAGTATTACAATCGTTTTATTATTCCACAGTATAATGGGCACCACTGTAATACGATGTTACGTACTTTCCCAAAGGCATTTTCCCAAGTCTGTCCTAGCCGCAGCGCAGGCACCCCCCCCCCCACATTTCAGCATGCGGGGCCCCCGAAATGCCGAACCTAACCTTAAATGTAAATTTGAAAAGTTGCCACTCGGAAAATTGCTACTTGTGAAATTGCACATATTAGAAGTTGCAACTTTTAAATTTTAGATGTTGCCATGCTCGGAAAGTTGCACATTTGGGAAATTGCCACTTTAAAAACTGCACATTTGGGAAGTTGTCACTCGAAAAAATTGCACTTATTAGAAGTGGCAACTTAAAAAATTGCACATTTGTGAAGTTGCTTCATGGTAAAGTACCACTAAAATACTGGTCTCCAATGATCCTCCCCTAAAATACTGGTCTCCAATGGTCCTCCCCTAAAATCTAATAAAAAGAAAATGTTTTCCTCACACACTTGAATAAAAGTTGAATGATTTAGTCTTGAATCATATTGAGTTTTCTTTTCAAATATTTTCTAGTAACTTTCTCTTCAGCTCCTCATAAATCATCCTAACCTAATAATTCAAGTTTCAACAAATTCAAATTTGATTTTAGAAATGTGAAAAATAAGATGTCAAATCTTTATCTTTCGCATAGACTTTTCACCTTCTATGCTCCCAATAGGGATGGTCATTGGGCAGAAATCGAACAGAAATTATGAGAATTAACGTCACATTCTAGAATCAAACGATTAACATAATCCTTTCTTGATATTACGGCAAGATCAACTAAGGTTTAAAAAGGATTTTAATATTAAGAACGAGTCAGAAATGTTCAAACATATTAACACTTTTGATAATAGCAGTTTACAGATACTAGATATCACTCATAGGAACTGAACTTTGATATCTTAAAGTAATTGTAAACTTAGTTTCAAGTAACCTTCTATTTGTGACGTGTCGATCATGTAAGATTCACAATGATAACATTAAAAATTTGTCAGATCAAAACTGAATGAGATATACATCTTTTGCTTTTCATAAAACCCTATAAACATTGTTTGGTCAAATATGAATGAGATATTAATGTTTTTATTTTTGAAATTAAATATCTAGAACTGTGGTTTCTTTCTAAAAATGACTTCAGATTTATGAAACTGGAACAATTTAAATTTTTAGAAAATAAAACTGTTTTCAAACTAGAAAACGATAATATTCTTCAGATTATTTGTCAGATAAAGATAGAAGGTCACTTATATTTATGTAGATTTTCTTGAAATAAAGAACAAATATTTCCAAAACTATAATCTCTTAAGTGTATTTTCATCTATAAAGGATGTATTTTATATTGGGAAAATTACAACTAGGAAAACTCAATTGGAAATTTAAACTTTGGTTTTACATACAGAAACATAAAACTGTTCCCGCATTTCATGGCAATTTATTTATTTTTACAATTACCGAAATGTAGGTATTTAACCATAAAACCTTTTGAAATATTGTCAAGACGACATTTTATAAATTCTTTCGATGTCTCCGAAGTTCAAAATGTTTGGGATATCCCTGACTAACACACACTGTTTACTCGATATTAATATTTTCCACTTTTAAATTGAACCCTGGGATTTACAATTAACGATTCAAAAAAAAAATGGTGGCTGGTGTACAACAAGGTAGGATTAAAGATAAAAAAGTTGTTGTCTCTTTTTCAGACGGAACTCCCTGGATATATTTACAGCTGAGTACAGTGTAAAGATGGCACAAGGGAACAAGGTTGATTCATTGCAACAAAAAACAGCATTCCATATGAAGGTGAGGAATATTATAAAAGAATTCAAATTCTGATTTTCTAATCCCAATATCTTTGCAATGAGAGGTTGTAGACCTTTGATATTTCAAACTATAAATTTTGTTAGATCAAATATGCTAAGCTTGAAATATCAAAGGTTTACACTTAGAAAATGTGTGTTAGTGGCAAAGACTCAATAGCTTTATTGCCATTTCGTCTATTCATCCAACCCTGTTTTTAATTTGAAGTTTTGTAGCTAAAGTTTGTTACAATCGTAGTTTGAAGTTTAAGTTTAAGTTTTGAAGTGTAGCATTTTCTTTTGTAGTATTGAAGTTGTTGCCGTTGACTCGAACTTCACATTTTAATATTAGGAATTCTTTTAATTCGATTCGTCTGTCGTCAAATGTTAAAGATCAAGCGAGACAATTTTAGGCGGCATTAGACGAAATATCTACCCCTGCACTTTGTTTTTGATTCGGTACATCACAAATTTTGACCCTGATAGAAGATGTATGCAAGACCATAAAAACGATGCAGAAACGAACGTGAAAATACGATCGTTTTAGAAAGTTTCAGATCGTTTCTTATTTTTATGATTAGATATTTCAAAGTTTTTAAATGTTGGAAGTTTTTTTTTAAATAAAAAACAAAACTATCGACACAACGATTAACTCTCATTAACCCGCACTGACCTTGTTTAAAAAATGCCAGATAAAATTTTATTTCATCTATTTTCTTTAGGTTGACAATAAGGATGAATCTGATCTTAAACTTTGTGGACGCTGCCATCTTCCAACTCATAAGTAAATAGATAGATAGATAGATAGTTAGATAGATAGATAGATAGATAGATAGATAGATAGATAGATAGATAGATAGATAGATAGATAGATAGATAGATAGATAGATAGATAGTTAAATAGATAGATATATTGATAGATAGATAAATAGATAGATAGATAGAAAGATAGATAGATATATAGATAGATAGATAGATTGTATATAGAATATTTTACAATATTATGGGCAAGAGCTCAAATATATGATAAACACTTTATTTTAAACTTGCCTAGTTCACAAACTTTTTATAGAATTTATAAAAATCCTAGAAAATTTCATCAATTTTCGTATTAAATTGAATCGATCACTGCCTAAAACTCTAAATGAATCGAGTCTTTGTCACAATCTCTGATTTTCTAATACCTATTGCTTTGCAACCCAGTGTAATAGACCTTTTTTCAAACTATAAATTCTGTTAAACTAAATAACCCAAATATGAAATAACTTAGTTTTCCACCATCAGGTTGCAAAGATATAGTAGCAAACTTAAGTTTGTGGAAAAGACTCAATTCCTTTATTGTCCAGCTACATCTTTGGAACCTGGTGAAATGTTTTTTTTAAAAGAATGATCAGTGATCACTCCTGTTTTTTTGTAAAAAATATTTTTCAAACATGCAACTTTGTAGTACTGCGACCTGTACCGAGTACAACAACTTGTTTTGTCCTCGATGCTTGTCCTGGGAGCACTGGGAGGATTCTTGTCCTATTCAGGACCAGGATATTAACTGTTCAAGGTACGTTATTATATTTAGAAGTAGGACTGGGCGTCGTTAACCATGAACAATAATTGTCAAAATGAACGAACGGTGGAACAACCAAATAATCTATTTTCTCGTTAACAATCAACACTTGTTAACGACCAACAACATGTTCTAGAGAAATTAGGTTCTAAATTCCTAGCTACGGGCCTGTATGGAACAGACGAAATTTAGTTTAATGTACTTCATTATCTAAGATGTAATTGTCATAATTTCTATGAAAGTTTATTTTTACCTTTTTATCTTATGAAATATGTTTTAATTTAACATTAACTTGTTTAGATGTAATTATATCGGGCATCTTGAGGAGGTCCATGATGTAACTAACGTTCATCAACGACGTACTTGTGTTGACCACCTGGGCTGGGAACCATTTCAAACATGGTTTTATGAACCGGACTTTAGGAAGATAATCAATTTAAGCTTTTAAAACTGTTTTGAGAGTAAATTGGTCTTAAAAAACAAAGCAAAATCTAAAACACTAAAATCTTGAAAAAGGAGTTGAGTTTTTGCCACAAACTCTGATTTTCTAATTTCTATATCTTTCTAACCCAATGTCGTAGACCTTAGATATTTCAAACTATTAATACTTATAGATAAAATAATCAAAGTTTGAAATATCAAAGGTTTGCACCATCAGGATGCAAAGATATTGGGATCAGAAGATTTGAGTTTGTGGAAAAAACTCAATTCCTTTAAAACCAAGTTTTCAGACAGCCTCTTACAGACAGACTTTAAAGTATCGCAAGATCTTGGCTTTTAATTTTACCTTACCAACTTACTTAGACTTTTTGTAGCTCTTGGCATATTCATTTCAATAAACCAAGGTGCTTGGTTCTAGCTTAGGTTTAAAAGGAGTAATTGGCAAAATACTGCTAGATTTTTGTCTAAGCGCATGCTTATTTGGTTTGGATTAAACAAAGATGTTGTTTTAAATAACTTCGGGTTAAGCTATGAAATTATCAGCCAATCAGCGGCAACTGATTTTTAATAGATTGGGTAAACTTAAACCCATGATCTTATTTCTTATTGCTTTTTGTGATTTTAAAAATCCGAGAAACCTTTTTTCAACATTATTTTCAGAAATACTTTTATTGGACACAAATCAATAATTCTTTGAGAATCAATTTGTATCAAAAGTATGGAGATCAGATCTTATTAGATTAAATGTAGAATTTATTAGAAATTCTTTGGAAATAAATCCATTTCCTGAGATTAATCATCTCAATCCATCATAAAGAATGGGTAGAATTCTATATAAAAAATTATTATTTTTTCACAATTTAAAATATTTCTATAAAGTAAAGATACAATACAATACAATAGTAACTAAGCTCATCATATTGTTTAAAGGGACAGACCGGCTATGTAAGGTAGTCAAACTAACTATGCATTGTTGTGGACAAATTCTTTTGGATTCATTTGAGACATATAATTCGTTTCCACGGTGTATAATTTCTCAGTTTGAGTGCATAGTCGACGTTCAAAATCATGAATTTAGGTGGGTACGTTTTATGAATCGAGTTTTTTTATTATTATTACATAACAATTACGAAAAAAAAAGAAAAAATGATACAGAAAACTAATAAGATGGTTAGAAACATATTTCAACACATTTTCCAAAAGAAATTTATCAATCAACCAATGCTAAAATCAATTATTTCGTTTTCAGCATTATATTAAATTTCTTTTTTTCTATGAATTTATTCGCAGATTTCTACAAATTCTTCAAATGCCGTCTTATCAATAAAAATTCCAAAAAATCTGCAGAAAATCTTTGTGAATAAATGAATAAGATTACTTATTTTCGATGATAAACTTAATTTTTATTTTCTCCACCTGTTCCTAAACAACTAATTAGTTTACTGTAGAATTTTGTTTACATTTTTTGTCGTCGTTATTTAATAATTAACAAAAACAATTCGGAAAACGTATCCACCCAAAAGTACGATATTGAAAGTCGACTGTGCGCTCAAACTCAGTATTTACAGATATAGTTTTATGTCTGGGTAGCAAAGATAAAGAAATTAGAAAAGTAGAGTTTGTGACAAAAATTCAGTTCCTTTAAATTTAAATGGCGTTTAGATATCATTATTTGGTTTTCTTGAAACTGCATTTCTAGCAATCGGGTTTATAGCAATTATATCTGCAGCTGCGTGCATTAAGGCAGGGGAAAATTCTAGTGATGAACTTAAGTTGTCAATAGTTTATGAGAAATATGTAGAAACTTAAGTTATAAGCTGAAAAACAAACCGTTTTATTAATTTTCAGTAATCAACGGCCACTGCAAACCAAGATGTGCACGCTCTCACACAAAAATCAAAATGAGTTTGCGATGTAAAACCAAAGGCCAAGGCTTTGCGAGACTTTAATGTCGAGGCTGCCTAAAAATTTGATGACAAGCTGCATTGATGTCTACAAATAATGTAATAAAAGAATAAATGAATTATCTAGAAACTGGTGGCAAGTAACAGGGTGTGTTGGTGTCCCCCTGTACAGGGTGTATCCTAGAAAATCTGAATGGCGGGTCACCCGTCCCAAGGAAACCCAAAAAAGCCCAGGAAATGTTGGAGGAGTCTCTAAAACGGACAGCGTGGATGATATGATCGCCCAGGTGCTCAACAAACATTAAGTGAGTCTGTTCTGTAGCATTTAACAGAAAATTTATTTTCAGTACAAGCCTTCAAAACTGTCAAACGAGCATGAAATTCTAGCCAAAGCTTTGTTGCATGAATGCATAAGATACTGAAAATATTGCTTTGTAGTTTTAACTTTTACGATTTTATGTTGTCCATTTCCTAAAATATAGCTTGTAAAATGTAGCTTAAAACACTTTCAATCATGTTAAACACATGCAAGAACACATGATAAAACGAAAATTTGTAATTTCACTAAATCTATTTAGAGGGATTTATTGTTTTTGCCACAAATTTTCTAATCCCTGTATCTTTTCAGCTTGATGGTGTAAACTGTTGATTTTTCTAACTTAGATTATTTGATCCAACAGAATTCATAGTTTAGAATATCTAAGGTCTACAACATTGGTTGAAAAAAGGAATCAGAAAATCAGATTGTGTGGCAAAGGCTCAATTCCTTAGTTATGTGAATCATAAATTTATATTAAAAAATTCTACCTTAGTTTCAGGTTCTTAGCCAGCGGAGGGAGTATAAACACTCAGAGAGCGGAGATAGCAGTGGGCGCAGTACACCGCTGCATCTTAAAACATTTAACATCGAAGACGAGAGCGGGCATAAAGCAGGCCGGAAAACACGAACATATTCCGAAACTCTTCGATCCTTAGATGAGGATATTTTAGCAGAGTTGAATGTTGGATCCTAGTTAATTGCATATCGGATATACCCACAAAGGATGAAATCATAATGACTACCTAATATGACGATTTGAAGGTTAAATTTGGTCTTTTCATTTCTATGGGTCTACTGAATGATATTGGAAAAAAATATTAAGAGTAATAATGAATGCAGTAGTTGTAGGAAATAAGTCTTGATAAATTTCGCACAGTTGTCTCAGAAATCTAGATCTTTTGTGGGTAAACCCTGTATTATTATTAAACCCAGGTACGCGCATGCAGCCTCTCCCCAGTCCCCTCATGCCCCTCCCCTTATAAAACTCCTGTTATTTAAATTTCAAATACAAAAATTGTACTTCATGTTTTCCATTTTTTCTAGTTTGTATATTCACTGCAGTAATCTATTAAATTAATATTTATTTTTCATACGATGGTAGGCGATTATATCAATACAATAAAGACGACTTTCTGTTTCAATTTTGTTGTATATCAATCTTTTAAACAGCATGGATACACAAACAGAATGGAAACAAAGAGAAACTGTCAATTATGAGGCTTCTCTTTTATACTTGCAAACTTGTAATTCGAAAAAAAACTTGATAATAAACAAAACTGAGATAAAAAGTCGTCTTCATTATATTGATATTATCGCCTACCACTGTATATGCAGGCTAGAACATAATTTTAGGAAATTTTAGAAAATGTATCGACATTTCTTTTAAATTCAAAAATAATATTCTCAAAATGATGTTATGAAAGGAAAATTTTCAAATTGGTTTCCCATTAAAAAAGTTATTTTTGTTCCGAAAATTTTTATTTTTGTACGGTGAAGAGAATGGCATAGCAATTTCAGATCATTTCCCATCAAAGGGTGCATACCCGATTCACAACAATACCCTTCCAACATATATACCCGATTCACAATAGTACCGGCCCTTCCAACATATATCTGATCAACAATGTGGAAGATATTGTCGTTTTTCAAGCTTGATAAGAATTGATTCCGACAATTTCCTCCCAGGCGCGCAACTAAGGGGGTGGGAAAAGGGGACAAGGCCCCCTAGCCTGAAGAAGGCTTACACCCCCTGTAGGTGGGGGGGGGGGNGAAGTCCTTAACAGGGGTCAATATAACTCCAAAAATAACTAATTTTCTCGAAAATTTGAAAAAAATATTCCCCAAAAATATTTTTTTTAAACCTACATTTTTGAAGCAAACTCCAATTCCACTATAACATTTTTCAATATAATCTAAAATTCTTTTTATTTCTGCCCCCTTTCTTTAAAATATGCCTCCAAACTTGGATTTTAAAAATTTTACTCACAAATTCTTATTCAAATTGACCCATCAGACTTAAATTTGCCCCCTGTTTTTAAACATAATTGTAACCCTTAGTTTTTTAAAA
Organism: Eurytemora carolleeae; assembly: GCF_000591075.1. Taxonomy (NCBI): domain Eukaryota; kingdom Metazoa; phylum Arthropoda; class Copepoda; order Calanoida; family Temoridae; genus Eurytemora; species Eurytemora carolleeae. The sequence continues at coordinate 191,958 of NW_019396194.1, forward strand.
TATTTTTAATTTGCACAATTTAATTTCTTATCCCCAAATGTTGACCAAACTGAAGCCCCCCCCCCCCAAACATAAAATTTGCTTCAAAAACAAAAATTTAAGATTTCCGGTTCCCCCGACTAAAAAAAATTGCTCCTTAAAAATAAAACTTGCCCCTAAAATATAGTTTAAAAAAATGTCCCGAACCATTTTGCCCCAAACTGAAAAGAATTCCCCCAAATATAAAAATGTTTCCCCCAAAATATCCTGAATGGTAAGGTCATGAAGGGGAGGGCAAAACAAAATTTGCCCTTGCTAAATGTCTAGTTGCGCCCCTGTTTCCACCACTTTGTTTCTAACTTAGAAATGCACAAGTCACCTTATTGAGAAACCGCAAAATTAAAAGTAATAAACAATTTCAAAGAGGAAATAGTTGATATCCATATTCCACTATAGCTCTGTAAATGGAGGGAGTTACTCGAAAGTACGTATTTCCAATTTAAACCAAAAACCCGCCTTTTGTTAAAACATTTTTGTTCTTTTACACCAAATATATTGTAATTGCATAAAACATGAAATCTAAATTTCCACCCATTATAGTTTGTTGGATTATTTAGGGCATCATTTATCTAAAAATTATTTTGTGTTATGTCTATTAAAAAATATATATTTAACCAAAATTAAACTTTCTTATTTGTACTTTGTATTTAATAAATATTTACAGCTGCTGGTATACAGCTGTTGACTTTAAAAGTCACTATAATAAAATAAAGAGATCTAAAATGGATATTTCTAACATTTATTTAAAAAAACGAGTGTTTTGAAATATTTGCATTTAAGGCGGAGTTAAAATTGGTTGATTTAGAAATTAACAAAGGAATTAATGATGGATATTTGATGGTACTTCATGGGAGTGTTGTAGAGCTTCATGTTGGTGGAGCAGATCAACAGGAACTGGGGCAACAGGGCTTATTCAACCTAGTAGGCAGAGATCGCGGCTTTATCATGCTGGATTTGAGTGATTATGTTGTCTCTGGAAGTGGAGTGCATGATAAACTGGGAACCCTCAGGTAAGCCTGTCTGCTGCTAATCGAGTATCTGCGTCATCATCATAAAGGAGTCAAGAGGCTCCCTGTGTCGGAGCTGTTACTAGTTCAACTGTCCTAACCTGACTGACTGGGATGTGTTATAGAGGGGTGAGGGGGGGAAAGAAGGAGCGAGGGTTACATGTGTGTACTTCATGGCGGAAATGGATCTTGTGTACACACGCATCTTGAGAAAAGGCTACGGCATTTGGGTCGGAAAACTCGTCTTCCTTATATTTCGAATTTGTTTTAACATTACCCCCTACTGGGGTTAAATTAAAATGGGATTTTAATTTAACAAAGGGTAAAACAAATTCGAAACTTTAAAATCCAACCAACCAAGATATAACCCGCCTAGATTTCCATATTTCAAAATGTTGACTTTAAAAGTCACTATAATAAAATAAAGAGATCTAAAATGGATATTTCTAACATTTATTTAAAAATACGAGTGTTTTGAAATATTTGCATTTAAGGCGGAATTAAAATTGGTTGATTTAGAAATTAACAAAGGAATTAATGATGGATATTTGATGGTACTTCATGGGAGTGTTGTAGAGCTTCATGTTGGTGGAGCAGATCAACAGGAACTGGGGCAACAGGGCTTATCCAACCTAGTAGGCAGAGATCACGACTTTATCATGCTGGATTTGAGCGATTATTTTGTCTCTGGAAGTGGAGTGCATGATAAACTGGGAACCCTCGGGTAAGCCTGTCTGCTGCTAATTGAGTATCTGCGTCATCATCATAAAGGAGTCAAGAGGCTCCCTGTGTCGGAGCTGTTACTAGTTCAACTGTCCTAACCTGACTGACAGGGATGTGTTATAGAGGGGTGAGGCGGGGAAAGAAGGAGTGAGGGTTACATGTGTATACTTCATGGCGGAAATGGATCTTGTGTACACACGCATCTTGAGAAAAGGCTACGGCATTTGAGTCGGAAAAATCGTCTTCCTTATATTTCGAATTTGTTTTAACAACAGCATCTTTAAGGTAAACACAAACAAGATTGTTTATGTTTACGTTTCCTGTAGTTTAATTGGTTCAGCAGTATTTTTATATTTTTCTGCTTTTGGATTAATAATTAACAAATAACTGTTTATTGTAATTTACAGTTTAGACCAGTGGAGGAGGTAATGTTATTTTTCATTTCATTCTTCAGGTAAATATATATACAAGAAATGAACTTTCATTTATTTTAAATAAGAAAAGTAACCATTTACTTGATATAAAGAAGCAAAACGTATAAAAATGTTAATGGTATGCATTTAATTTGAGAAGCATTTTTGACAGTTTCCAACTTATAAAGATTTGACGTGACATTTTTTTTGCGAAAAATACTTCAATTGTATTAATTAAACATATTATATCGAAACAATCTATTAAATCTATTGAATAATCTATTAAACTACAATTGATTTAAATTTTCGAAATCTTCAGATTTTCTCTTAATTTCTCCAGGGAGGAACATTGTTCTCCCCTAAAGCTCCAAGGGGAACATATTTTCCAATATTCCCCCCTGAAACTGCCCCTGATTGATCTGTGTGTTGAGGACCGAACGAAGTGCCAACTTTAAATGAATTTCTATTGGAAATTGTTTCTTTTCGTAGACACACAATCATGTTTATAACACTCAGTATAGAGTACAGTGGTCCCCAAAATAAATGGTGAATCCGCTAATTCTTTTTATAAACCCTAATAAAGGGAATCCCTTAAAAATGTCTTATGAGGAAACACTTACATGTGGACGCACAAGTGGGAAACGTTGGAAACTTGGAATACTTTTTCGCTCCTTTAAACAAAACAAGCAGAATAATCATGTCTCAAAAAATCTACATTTTATTATACAGGGTGTCCCACGAAACATGACAATAGCAAGTCGTCTTTGATATTTGAATTTATTTGTGACATTTAGTCTTCTATCTACTTTAACATGTATGATTCTTGAAACAATTATTACATAATTCTCCTAGCCCTGGCATTTCCAATTTCAATATTACCGAAGATATAAAGAGTTTGGTTCAGATTTAAATTTTGTTAAATAAAAGCAAAATTGTCGAAATCTGAACGAAATTGTTCATATCTCGGGCAATATTGAAAGCACAAAAAAGGCAGACCACATTTTGGAAATGGCAGGACTAGGGAAATTTTGTCCTTATTATCTCTAGAAATTTAAACCTCTAAAATTAGGTTGACAAATAAATGCAGCAAATTATATAAAAAATCAAGACGACATTCAAGGCATCTTGCATACTGTCATGTTTCGTGGGACACCCTGTATGTTCGGTTAGTATTTAATATTTATACTAGAGATAGAAAAAGACAATTTTGAAAATGAAAAACTCCTAACACTTAAATTCTATGAGAGTTCCCTCAAACCCCCAATTCTGAACAGCAAACTAATTTTATTTTTATTTATGCTCTTCACTCTTCAGTTTAAGATTTGCAAAGTGTAAGGGGAGGCACTGCCCCCTTGCCCCCCCCCCCTGCATATACACCCTTGTAGTTTAATCATAAAATCTAAAATTAATGAATCTGCATTTAAAAAATGTATAAGGGTAATGTAAAAATTTTCTTGCAGAAAACACCAGGTTTTTCGTATATTGTGTGCACGTATTTTAGCGTTAAAGCTTGAAGATAATCTAATAATATGATAATTTCAAGTTACTCCCTTTTCAAAACAAATTTGGTTTCAGAACAAATTAGAATTCGCTGGAATAACGTAAATGAACACAAAAATGGTGTTAATTAATTTAAATAACGTAATTAATAACGTTTATATCTTTTACCGCTTAAAGTTTGTTTTTAATATTTGTGACAGAAGCAATCTCAAGAACTGACGAGGGTCAACCCAGACCGAAATATATTTTCAATAAATGTGGAACTAACATCTACTTTTTTTTTACTCTACAGAGGTTTGGTCCATCACCATGCACCGAATTTGAAATAGATACAATTTTGTGCGGGTGCTACTTATAAGTGTTAATAAATTATTTATGTAATTTTCTTAAGTGGACTCTCATCAGGCATTCCCTCATAATTAATACTGATCCGGTGTTTAAGCTTCAATTAAGGTGTGAAATATAGAAATGGAAACGTTTTTAAAAAAAATAGCTATATATTTTCAAAGGAACGATCTACATATTGTATTATATAATTGACATATTGATATAAATCATATATTTAAACTTACAGGTAGTAGTGATTAAAGCTTTTTTAATGAAACTTTTTTTAATTATAGAGCTTAAGTGAGATTAATTATATTAAAGTATTTTTTTTATGTGGAAATTCCCCCCCCCTTAGGGGGGCACGCGTACGGGGTCGGCTATACCAGTCCCCCCTTGTACGCCCCCTGAGACCGCTAACTTTAACAGATAGATTTGATCTGCTGGCTTTCATGCAAGGTATACATTAGTTCAATTTTACACTAGTCCAATCGATAAGACACCATTTGAGAGAAAGTTTGTCTGTCTGCTATGTTTGTGCAATGCCCCGCAGTTTTCTTAAGTACGTGTCTCGGACCGGGAGGGGTCGTTTCTTATTAAATTTATTGAACATCTCCTTTTTATTAAGTTCTGGTTGATTTCAGGTCGTATAATTAGTTAGCTATTACCTTAAAGTTGGCGTTGATTTCTTTAAAAATTATTTAATAGTGTTATCGTAATTATTTTTAACATCTTGCAAGTTTTTATGAAATTTGTTGACGTCATAACTCAATAGAAAAATCACAAATCATTTCCAAATTTCGATTTTTGGAACCACCCCCCTCCGCCCGCCCCCTCCTATCAATTTTATACATGACCTTTAATTTTATATTATTTAGTATTATTTTAGGGTTAGGTTAGGTTAAGACAATTTCTGAGCCGAGCGCTGTGGTTAGGACATTTCAGAGGGCCGAGCGCTGTATAAAATTGATAGGATATGGGGGAGGGGGGTTCCAAAAATTGTTCTCTAAGAAATCACCGCTGAACCTTATCGTGCATGCATATTGCATAAATCATAAATCCAAAGTTGCTTACATAATAAATTTTAATGTTTATTGTGGAATTTTTGGAATCTTTATCTGCCTTGTTATAAATACAACCCCCCCCCCCCCCTTCAAGGCAAAGTTAAAGCAGCGCCTGACCTCTTAGCCTTTCTTATGCGCGGTGCTCGGCCCATTAGCCTTTATAGCTCCAGCGCTCGGTCCAGAAATTGTTTAAATCCAACTTAATCCTGGAATTTAATAACATATTTTCAGTACATTTTTTACAGGGGGGGTAGTGGATGGGGTCCGTCCGAGGGTGCTATTTAGTTTGGACTGCTGCCGTTTTATCTATTGACTTATTGATCTATTGGTCGTTTGAACTATTGCACTTGGTACAATGTACCAATAGTTCAAACGATAACATTCTTTGCGCATTTGAACTATTTTTTTGCTCATTTGAACTACAAAAATAAATATATGGTAGATATAATCATACAAAATAGATTAAATAAGTCAGAAAATAGTTAAATTGAGCAAAAAAATAGTTCAAATGTGTAAAAAATAGTTCTAAGGAGCAAAACAATAGTTCAAATGAGCACAATAAAAAGGCCAAATGAGCAATAAAAGGTTCAAATGAGCAATAAAAGGTTCAAATGAGCCAATTAATAGTTCAAATGAGCAAAACAGAAATAAAGTAGTTCAAATGAGCCCAAAAAAGTTCCAATAAGCCATATAATAGCTCAAATGAGCAAAAATATAGTTAAAATGAGCAAAACAATGGTTCAAGTGAACCAAGAAATAGTTCGGTAATTTCCTAGTATACGATTTTTGCACCCCCCCTTTCAATTTTGTACATGGATCTAATGGGTATCACATTGTTATTATTGGTCATATTGCCGCAGAGCCCGGCTCCCTAGCCTCTCCTAGCAGCAGCGCTCGGCCCAGAAAGTGTCTTACTAACCTAAAGATAAAATAATATAAAATGAATATTTTTTTTGTTGAAAATAGTTGAAATTTTGGCCATGTACAAAATTGATAGGAGGGCCCAAAAATTAAATACTAGAACGGACCCAAATTATAGTTCAAATAAGCAAAAAAACATAGCTCTAGGATTGAGCCCATCTCAAACCTCACTTCGATTTTTCTCTCAACAATTCGATTTTTATTATTTCTGTAAGTAAGAATTTTCATTTTGATGGCTTGGATATTTTCAGATTTTCTATTCAACTATTCTCTTGGATACCGGCAATAAAAATGGCGACATCTGGAGATTTCGGAAACCCTCTTCGGAAGTTCAAACTGGTTTTTCTTGGAGAACAAAGTGTTGGGAAAACCTCTCTGATTACAAGATTTATGTACGATAGCTTCGACAATACATATCAGGTATGAATTCGGAATTTAGAAATGTAAAGAAAGCTGTAAATTAGTTTTCATGTAAGAGTATAAACCTTAAAGTTTGTGTTTTATAAATTAATTTGTTCAAACAAGATATTTGTCATGTTTTAATTTTTAATAAAATTAACGTTTTTAAGAAAATTTTTTAGCCAAAATGGTGTGGCCGTTCGGCTACCTTTAGTTAACAAATATATATATGAGCGAAGAGCCTTATTCTGTAGACGAAGAACTGTAAGATTAAAAATAAAACATATGTTTTCCTATTTAGGCAACAATTGGAATAGATTTCTTGTCCAAGACAATGTACCTTGAAGATAGAACGGTTAGACTTCAACTCTGGGACACCGCGGGACAAGAACGGTTCAGGTCGATACTTTCCCGCATTTTTCAAGTAGCAATACTTTTATGTTGGAGGGCTTTTGGGAATTTCCTAGTAAACGATTTTTGGACCCCCCCCCCCCCTCCTTATATCAATTTTGTACAAGGATCTCGTTTGTAAAACAAGGGTGTAATTGGTCATGTCGCCGCAGCGCCCGGCCTCCTAGTCTTTCTTAGCCGCAGCGCTCGGCCCCTGCCTGTCCTAGCCGCACAGCTCGGTCCATAAATTGTCTTAACCTAACTCTAAAATAAAAAAAATAATTTTGCTGAAAATTAGTGGTTTTGTACAAAATTGATAGGAGGGGGGGGGGCGGGGAGGGGTCTAAACATTGTATACTAGGACGGACCCGGGCTTTTATCATTCGTCTGCAGGTTTGAAAGTGTCACATTCTTTATAACTTACCCGGTTGTCCTTTGTACTCTGGGAAAAAAAGAAGAAAGAATTTTCAACTTTTCGTCAGAACTACAGAATCTGAAAACGACGTTAATTGAAGAGTTTGAATTTTTATCTAACATGGAAAAATTTTATTATTTTTAATTAACTTTTTCTGCGAATATGTCGTTAGAAAATGATATGATCAATGATCATATGACCCCAAGTTTGTGTTGTAAAGATGGGGATCAAGCATTGATCTCCAGCATTTGCAGATTAATTTCATTCCTCTCAAAAAAGTTTCGACCTCTAATTTCTGTAAACTTATTTTGGATCCGGATCCGGATCCGCAAAAATTTTTTGACAAAGCAAAATTCAAAATTTGAAGAATTGATTTAAATTGAAAAAATATTTTAGAAATGTCCTGAAGTTGGAGAAAATCCGGGAAACAATCAAACCTTTATAGCACAGTGCAATGATATACAGCTAATTAAACATTATGGCACGATGATTACTTTTTATCACAATGATAAATTTATATCATGTCAATAATAAAATCCACTATGAAGTGATCATGAGTGATAAAGGACACAAAAGTAACATAAAAATTGTTGTAGGTCCCTGATTCCGTCTTATATCCGTGACAGTACGGTTGCTGTAGTTGTGTATGATATCACCAATGCTAACTCATTCCACCAGGTAACATAAACAGGGATGGAATTTAATGAATTTGGAAGTGGTTGCTGAACTACCTATTGCCGGTTCCAACCCTGAGTTATAGATTCAAAAATAAATATTTATGAGGATTTGAATTGGTGATCTAGGATTCGAACCGGCAGTAGGTAATTCATAAAATTTGGTCTATGGGTTATATATTTATTTGATATGTTGATCAAACATTAAACATTGAACATTGAACAGGGGTATATTTTCTTGAAAAATCATTCCTCCATTCTGAACTTTTTTTTTTCAGGTGTCGGGCATGTTTTTTTTTGAGTTTTATGCGTTTAAATGGAGAAAAATTAATTTCTTGTTTTGATACAAACGAATTTTTGAGATAGTTTCAAAATGTCCCATTTGATGTCCATTTTGTCATTTTTATTCCAGTGCATCACATCGTTTTTATCTTTATATAATTGTTTTGATCCTTCAGTATAGTCGTGAAATTATAATAACTGAGCTTTAAACTTTTGAAATATGAACCAGTGTTATTCTCTCGAGTTTTACCAATCTTATATCAGTCTGAGCATCGGATTTTTCTAATAAGAAATAATGCCGCGATGAGGAAATGAATAAATCTTTTTTTTCTTTTTCTTTTTTATTCAAAAGTTTCCAGGTCTTAATTTTCTATTTTTTTCTAGACATCTAAGTGGATTGATGATGTACGAACTGAACGTGGATCTGATGTTATCATAATGTTGGTGGGAAATAAAACTGATCTATCGGATAAACGACAAGTTTCCACTGATGAGGGGGAAAGAAAGGTAAACTGTAAACTGAACTGATCTATCGGATAAACGACAAGTTTCCACTGATGAGGGTTAAAGGAAGGTAAACTTTAAAGTAAACTGATCTATCGGATAAACGACAGGTTTCCACTGATGAGAGGACAAGGAAGGTAAACTTTAAACTAAACCGATCTATCGGATAAAGGACAAGGTAAACAACAAACGAACAATAATATGGGTTAATTTCTTTTAGAAGGCCGGACCCACAGTTCAATGTGTTCAATCAATATTATGCTAAGCAGCGAAATGTATAATGTATATCAAGATCATATATTATCAGTCATGTCACCTATCATTGGTTTTATTATTAAATCATAATAATCTTCAACAAACAAATTCTTATTTAAGCCATCTATAACATTGCAAATAACTAATTTTAAGGGACAGCTTCAAAATTTTATTATTCCCTGGATTACATATTTAAAAGTACAATATTTCATATTCCTGGACGTTTCTGAACCCTCCTTTTACAGTGTAAACCTTTAAATTCCAAATATTTATTGCAATTTCAATTTATTAAGAAAAAATGTGCAAAAACAAAAAGTGCGCGTCATATGATAAATTATACATTTTTGAAAAGCCCTTGCCACTGCATATTTAAATATGCCAAAATATTTGCAAAATTTTCTGAAACAAAATTTTTATTCAAGAAAAACTAAAAATGTGCAAATCCTCTTTAAAGGCATCTGTGCAAAAATCCTTTAAGTTTAAGGCTTTATAAAGAGCTATATAATGTCGAAATCCAATGATCGGAAATGGGTCTATATATAGATTTAGTCTAGTAAAGGTAAAATAAGGCGTCAAAGCTAGAAAAGTAAAAAAAATTTAATAGATTTTGAGTTATTTCCAAAAAACGTCAGGGGGATCCCTGGGACTACCCCCCCAGCCGGAATAGGGTTAACAGGCATACCAACTTTAGTATAATCGGCCAATTTAGATAACTAGCCTTAGATTGTGAACATGTTCTCTTTCTGTACATCGTAAAACAAAACAAAAATAATTCGCGGATTTTCAAAATTTTCAAAAATTTAATGACGATCGAATTTTGATGGAGACAAATATTTGAAATTTTGATCATTCATAAACCTTCCCTGTGGTCGCGTGATGTCCCACAAAAAATTTGGGCCCGATCGGTTCAGCCGTTTTGACGTTTATTGGATACAAACAAACAGACAGACAAGCCAAATTTATATATAGATAACACCGGATAGTCTTGAAGTATCTAAAGTATTTATTGAGATTACTGAATTCTCATCATTTTTTAATATAAACATGTCAATACTTCAGGCTTCTAGTCGAAAACTTTGAACGATCTCCAACAATTGTGTGTAATTGTGATAAAATCTAAACTTAATTTTGTTCCTAGGCAAAAGAATTGAACGTGATGTTTATTGAGACGAGTGCAAAGGCCGGATACAACGTGAAGCAGCTGTTCAGGCGCGTTGCCGCGGCACTTCCCGGCATGGAGTCAGCTGAACCAAAGAAAGACGACATGACCGAAGTTATCCTGAAGGACACTCCTATTCCAACCCAGAACATGGAGTCTGGTTGCTCATGTTAATAGGAATAAAAAAGTATTCAAACCACTGAACGGCCATGTTTAAGACTTGGGATATGCGCGATTTCAATTTCCCTTCAGATTAAAATTGTGAAACTAGGCGTTTCTGTTGCCAGATTATAACTTGAAATCGAAAATTCAGATCCAAGGACCTGAATATTAAATTTTCAGAACAATTTAAATCTTATTAACGGCCAGATTTGATATTTACTTCTGAAGAAAGTTATTGCTAGAAATTCTGTAATAATTCCAAATTTTCAATTTAAATTGTATTTCTTGCTTTAAAATGCATTTTGAAAAGCCATAAAAACTAATATTTTGGGACTTCTTCCTGGTTTAAATTGCTAACATATAACTCAATTTTTATCTTGTTTGGGAAACTATTTATAATTTCTCAACTTAAAAGTGTCTAGAATGTTGAATTTGACCCCCCACCCTGCGTGAATTATGTGTGATTTGTATGGCTAGTTTTTTAATAATTTTACCCAGTTTACGAGAATAGAAGTATTTATGATTAATTATAATATGTAATTTATGATTTTTTAATTAATGCGTAGAGATTTAAATGAGCAACTGTATAAAAAATACAAAATGCATTCATGTACAAATTGTACGGTTTAACTGTATTGCACCTTGTAGAGAAAGAGTTGTAGTAAGATAGAGATCAAATTTTAGTTTTCATTATTTTCTAAGAATGCTTTTTAAATGAGACTAGGTAAGTTCAGATTAATTATTTAGGAAACTTCTTAACTCTGAACAGTTTTGAGTTATTTTTTACATTTGTACAGAAAATACAAATTAGTTCTTTTCTACTCGCTACTGTTTCAAAAACTATTCAATTGTATTCAAAATACCTTAAATAATTATTACTCTTAAGATTTAAGAATCTATAAAAACTACGAAGGCAGTCTGGATGCATTGAATTGAAAAGAAAAACATTCCAAGCTTCTGTAATCTAATTGGGTTTTATTAAATTAGCTCAATAAACTTTGATCCTTCAACGTTACCAAACTCAAAACCACTTCAATTGGTTGTAATACTAGCTTTTTATCGTATTTTTATGAATTTATTTACGTATATCCAAAGCGTTTTTCAAGCACTTTTCTCGTTGCTTAGATAGCAATATGCAACTTAGATGTAGAAATATTTATTTCACTTTATTTCAGATCATAAATATGAATAAGGATTTTTAAAATGCCCGCCAATTTTAATGGTTGATTAAGAGCTGGTTGGTGTTTAGTTCAATAAAGGACGGGAGCGAAATGAATTCTCATGCAGAGCAACTGCAGAATCTAAATATAAACAGAAGAATTGTGAACCATGTTCAACTGATAGAACACGTGGAATCTGGGAATCAGCTGATTGATCATGTTGCTGTAGAGAAGCAGCTGATGACCCCTGTATGTGGGGAGGATCAAATGATGGACCATGTAGATGGACACACATTGAGCACTGTCCCTCTGACAGTAGGATGCCCAGATCCTTCAATGCTTTCCAATATTTTCCAGGTTTAAATATTCAAACTCTTTAAAATGTACATGAAACTGTACATGTTTACTAGGGCTGTTCATTTTTACGGTCAATTTGTACAAACATGCAAAGACGCCAAAGAGTTAAAAAATTTAAAATGTAAAAAAAAAACTACTGATTGTTCCAATCGACTGAAATTTTAACATTTCATTATGCCCACCCCAAGTTTAGTTATCGACATGCATATCACTTACTAAAGAGTTCAGAATGTATACATAAAAAAATTAAAATCCTGAAGATGGTGTCGAGATATATCATCCAAAATGGTATGATTAAAAAATCAGCATCCTACCTTGATTTTAAGTACTTGCCCCAAAAATGTAGAAACCCGTCAATGACGGGCGGATTTTTGGTAATGTCAATTTGGTAATGACAATTTGGTAATGAAAATTTGGTAAGGCGACAATTTGGTAACGACAATTTGGTAATGACAATTTGGTAAGCTCACAAAAGTGACAATTTGGTAAGGACAAATTGGTAACTACAAAAAAGTGACAATTTGGCAATGACAAATTGGTAACGTCATAAAAGTGACAATTTGGTAATGACAATATGGTATCTACAAAAAAGTGACAATTTGGTAATACATTTTGGTAACTACTAAAAAGTGACAATTTGTTGATAAAAGTTAAATTTAATTCAATTTAATGTTTAATAATGTGCTGTTTCTCTCATTATTTTGGGTTAGGTTAGGTTAAGACAATTTCTGGGCCGAGCGCTGCGGCTAGAATGGGCTAGGGGGCCGAGTGCTGCGGCCTATTAAATGTTAAATAATGTGCTGTCTCTCAATATTTTGGGTTAGGTTAGGTTAGGTTGAAACAATTTATGGGCCGAGAGCTGCGGCTAGGGTGGGCTAGGGGGCCGAGCGCTGCGGGCTATTAAATGTTAAATAATGTGCTGTTTCTCACATTATTTTGGGTTAGGTTAGGTTAAGACAATTTATGGGCCGAGAGCTGCGGCTAGGGTGGGCTAGGGGCCAAGCGCTGCGGGCTATTAAATGTTAAATAATGTGCTGTTTCTCACAATATTTTGGGTTAAGTTAGGTTAAGACAATTTCTGGGAAGGTAACTACATATAAAAAGTAACATTGATAACTTCCTAACATTGACATACATAAAGTCCGTTCTTGTTGTAGTATTTGAGTCCTTCTGAATCTTGTAACATTTTGCCACCCCTAGAAGGGGTGATGAATAAGTAATTCATGATCCAAGTCTCCTCTTCTTGCAGTATATGACACAAGTGCAGGTTGAAACGTGGTTTTTAGAAAATATTGCGAATTTTACAATTATTTTAACGCATTTCTTTTGTGCAGAAATAAAAGATTCCTAGAATCAATTATCTTCAATTGAATATAAAACTAAAAATTAAACAATTTTACATAATGTCACTTTTATTTCGTTTACCAAATTGTCACTTTTATGACGTTACCAAATTTGTATTACTAAATTGTCACTTTTTTGTGGTTACCAATTTGTCATTACCAAATTGCCACTTTTGTGAGCTTACCAAATTGTCATTACCAAATTGTCACTTTTGTGAGCTTACTAAATTGTCATTACCAAATCGTCGTTACCAAAATGTCACCTTACCAAATTGTCATTACCAAATTGTCACTACCAAATTGTCATTACCAAATTGACATTACCAAAAATCCGCCCATCCCATCAATCAATCATTCAGATTTTTTTTTGCTTGGAAACATATGTGGCTCACACCTTTTTATGTCTAGATAGGATCCAATTTTTTTTAATGTGTTCTAGACATTCTTATCTCTCATATTATGCGTAGGAAGAAAGTGTAATAATCAAAATTATTGTTATAATATTAAAAGAAAAACCGTGGAATAATTAAAATTATTAAAATTATGGCATGCTCTTTTTAAATAGAAGGTCACTTGAGATATCTGCGCCAGTCCCTTTAAATTTGTTCCAGGACTGACCTAATACGTCACAATTTAAAGTTTATTGCAAAACAAGTCCTAATTCTACCCTTAGTTGAATTACAACTTGGAAGACTAAGCTTCATAAGTTAGAGTTTTGGTAATACAAATTCCTGCTGTTTGTGATTATACAGATGGGTATCGTTTTGAGGTCCATTTTTACACTTTTTAGAGGCTTCACAAGAATCTGAGTTGTAAATCCTATTTATTGACGTATAAATGGGTCAAGCACTTGCGTCAAAAATCCCGAAATGTCTCAAATCGATGGCCATCAGTAAATTGTGTAGGAATGAAATCTAATGCGTTTTCTTAATTGTAACTTTGATCTTTGATCAGGGCAATTTGATATTATTGATTATTTTTATAAAATCCCTGAAAAAGTGTAGATACTTATTAAGTCTAAACATAATTTAATGGACTTTTGGAAAAATAGCAGGAGTGTGTAAAATGCTAAGAATCACAATTTAATGAATTGCGCAAAAAAGAAAAAGAAAATGGACTTCACAAGGCAAGATTTTTCATCCTTTTTAATAGTTTCTCAAAATAATCGTTCATTTCCCTATAAACCATTTGTTTTTCAAAATTCAGCAAAGAAAGCCCCGACAAATTTTTTTGCGCCCCACTTTAACATACCTAACTTCGGGATTGGGTGGGGGGTATTATTTTTTCGTGGAAAAACACCCCTATAACATACGCTTTTGTTTGTGCAATGTAGACCAATACAAAAAAAAACAAAGAATCTTAAAAAAGCTTCTCTTTAATTACTAGTAAACTTTCGAGAGAAAAAACTCAATAATAATCAAAACTTAACAAAACAGTCGTCTTCATTCTATTAATTTATTCGCCGACCACTGTAGGACACGGTTGCTGAGAACTTCATTGAATTTTCTGATTCTGAAAACCATCCTAGTTTCCTTACTCCGGCAAGCTCGGGTGAGAAACATTTATTTACTAGTAAAAAAAAAAAAAAAAAAAAAAAAAAATCGAAACACTTTTTATTTTGGATAGATATTGTAAGCTTTAAAAAAAAACAGAAACAAATTTTTAAGTTGATTTTAATTTATTTAATTTCTAAAAATATCATAAATTTTTGGGAAAAATTTCGGGAACCAATCAAAACTTTTTAGCACGGTGCTAATAATATACAGCTAATTTAACATTATAGCACAGTGCTATAATATAGACCTAGTTGAACTTTAAAGCACGATGATTACTTTATAGTATACGTCGATAATGAAATTCACCATGAAGTGAGTATGAATGATAAAGTACACAATAGTTTCATAACTTGCTATAAAGTTTTCGGACTTGCCTTTATATCTCAAAGGTTATCGCATTTTTGGATTATATTTTGTCCCGAGCTTGAGCTTGAGCTTATTCTTGAACCTTCTTGATAAAATGAAAATATCTGTCCAAAAACTTTATAGCTCTGAGAACCAAAATAATAGTGTTATAATTGTATTATTACACCGTTCGAAAGATATTTTGATTGCAAAAGCGAAGACATTTTATTTCTTAATTTTTTTAGTGTTTACAAGTGGTGTGTACTCTAGTTCTATTAATCAGTTTAGCTCACCTACTTCCCTTTATGCAGGTTTGTTTTGTTAAAGGAATTATTATAGTTATTTAGACCAACTCTTATTGGCGATTCATTTAACGATAATCAAACCTACACTCTACAGGGTTACCCACAAAGGATGAAACTGTAAAGACAACGTAAAACTAAAACCTTTCAATTATGCCGATCTCAAGCTCAAATTAGGTCGCCTGCATTGAATGCGGTTTTTTAATTGCTTATTTAATGATTTTGCAAAGGAAGAGATAAGTTTACAGTTCCAATGGCTCGTGAAAAGAAAAAAACAGATAGTATAAATTCCGAACAGAAGTCTCTGAAGTCTCATCTTTCTTTTGTGGGTAATACTGTAGATCTATGATGAACAATGGCAGAAACTTAATTAATCCTCAACTCTCAGATATTTCTTAGCTTTTTTCGTCCTTGAGTCCGCGAGGGAATTAAAAACAAAAGACATAGAAAAAGACAATTCATTATTAGAATATTTTTTTGAATTTTATGAATCTCGAGTAGTTTGTTCAATTTTGGAATCTCGAGTAGCTTGTTTAATTTTAGCAATCTCGAGTGTAGTTTGTTTAATTTTAGGAATCTCGAGTAGTTTGTTTAATTTTAGGAATCTCGAGTAGTTTGTTTAATTTTAGGAATCTCGAGTAGTTTGTTTAATTTTAGGAATCTCGAGTAGTTTGTTTAATTTTAGGAATCTCGAGTAGTTTGTTTAATTTTAGGAATCTCGAGTAGTTTGTTTAATTTTAGGAATCTCGAGTAGTTTGTTTAATTTTAGGAATCTCGAGTAGTTTGTTTAATTTTAGGAATCTCGAGTAGTTTGTTTAATTTTAGGAATCTCGAGTAGTTTGTTTAATTTTAGGAATCTCGAGTAGTTTGTTTAATTTTAGGAATCTCGAGTAGTTTGTTTAATTTTAGGAATCTCGAGTAGTTTGTTTAATTTTAGGAATCTCGAGTAGTTTGTTTAATTTTAGGAATCTCGAGTAGTTTGTTTAATTTTAGGAATCTCGAGTAGTTTGTTTAATTTTAGGAATCTCGAGTAGTTTGTTTAATTTTAGGAATCTCGAGTAGTTTGTTTAATTTTAGGAATCTCGAGTAGTTTGTTTAATTTTAGGAATCNGTATATATATGAATATATATATATAAATATATATATAACTATTTATATGTTTATATTGTAGATACTGTTGTTTACACCTCTAGTAACCAATTTACTGACGCAGTACACAGTCCAGTGTACCATGATGGATTTACTCAAGATATTAGTGTGCAGGTATAAGACATCAAAAACCAATTTATTTTTAAGACATTGACTAAAATTCTAACGTTCTTTTTAGTATGTCAACACCATGGGTTCCCATATATACAAATATATAATGAGCCTTCGCTTTATAATATATAACTAGCTTGAGAACCCAGCGTTGCCCAGGGGTACTCAATTACTTATAGTTGCTCCTGCCATTTATTTCGCTTGGTTGTAAATTACGTAAATTACGTAAATTTCGTAAACTACGTAAATTACATAAATTACGAGTCAAATTATTATTCCTATTAAAGGGACTCCCTCAACTTAGAATCTCAAAAACAAGCTAAGACAATTTCCGTGGTTCTTCCGAGTTCCCCAATTAAAATTGGAGGCAATTCGATCAAGTTAAGGGGTTCCCGAGTTTTGGTCGGAGAGACAAACAGAGATTTCAACTATGTGTAGAATATAGGTATAGATTTCTAACTGATTGATTGATATTGTTAGGAGCTGGACTGTATAAACCTGCAACCAAGTTCAGATCTAAATATTCCTCTTTTCTCAGCCCATACCCTGGAGGAAATTAGGTGATTGGTTGGTTGGTTGGTTAAATGGTTGATAGATGAATTGGTTGGTTGGTTTGTTGGTTGGTTGGTTGGTTGGTTGGTTTGTTGGTTGGTTTGTTGGTTGGTTGGTTGGTTGGTTGGTTGGTTGGTTGGTTGGTTGGTTGGTTGGTTGGTTGGTTGGTTGGTTGGTTGGTTGGTTGGTTGGTTGGTTGGTTGGTTGGTTGGTTGGTTGGTTGGTTGGTTGGTTGGTTGGTTGGTTGGTTGGTTGGTTGGTTGGTTGGTTGGTTGGTTGGTTGGTTGGTTGGTTGGTTGGTTGGTTGGTTGGTTGGTTGGTTGGTTGGTTGGTTGGTTGGTTGGTTGGTTGGTTGGTTGGTTGGTTGGTTGGTTGGTTGGTTGGTTGNAAGAAGATGCTTGTATTATTCTTCCTGAATTCAGTTCTCAGGAGGTTCAAGAGTTCCTTGCGGTTATATATCTTCTTACTCCTCACCTCAACCCATCATTTAATATGTTTATCAGGTACCCCCTTCACCTGAACCCATCATTTAATATGTTTATTAGGTACCCCTTCACCTCAACCCATCATTTAATATGTTTATCAGGTAGCCCCTTCACCTGAACCCATCATTTAATATGTTTATTAGGTACCTCCTTCACCTCAACCCATCATTTGAAATGTTTATCAGGTAGCCCCTTCACCTCAACCCATCATTTTCATATGTGTATCAGGTTGTCCCTTCACCTCAACCCATCATTTAATATGTTTATCAGGTACCCCCTTCACCTGAACCCATCATTTAATATGTTTACTAGAGTCTAGACCTATCCTTATTATTTTAGGAAAAGTAAACGTTTTTTTCTTTTCGTGTTTACTAAATACAGGGTCATTCAATCTTGAACAGAATTTATTCATTGCATTCGCCTTGAACTATTAATTTAACTTTATTCTGTATTTGTGGATTTCTATATTTAGATGTTTGACTGGATCAAACGGGTTCAATCTCAGCAAGGAGGTTAAAGGAGAAGAAACCGGTTCAAAGCATGATAGATCTAAAAGGTAAGCATATTTAAACGAAAAATTACCCAGCTTTATTAATTATAGTCACCTTAATTCCTATTTTTTGGTTTCAATGGTTTAAATTAACTTTTGAACAAAATGGGGCCGGAGGGGAGGTGAGGGGGAAGAGGAGAGGTAGGTTAAAGTTTATTTCTGTAGATTTGCTTAAAGTAGGAATAATATTTGAATCCTGCTAAGTTTGTTAGCTTCTGCAAAGAGAACGATTTTTAAGAATATCAGGATTGGTTAATTCCAATATTTTGCTTATCTGGAGGTAGGAAGTTGTGAAGTAACGGATCTGGTTTCTAATTAGAACATTAATATTTAAAATATTTTTAGTTTTAACGTAATTATAAACATCCAACTAAGTTTCCCCAGATTACCCTCCTAGGAAGCTGGAGGTTAAGCTTGAGGAGCTAGAACAAGAGAACAAGAAGTACAAGATGAAGAGTGGAGATGAGGAGAAGGGCGACCTTGATGAAGAACGGGAGGATGAGGAGGGAGGGGACAAAGCAAATCAGGATAGAAAACCAGGTTTGTGAGTATTTGAATTTATATTATTGAAGCTATGGAAAATTGTAAATTTACCCCAAGAAAACATTTTAGTTATTTAGAAAAATTTGAGATTTAATAATGATAATGAATAATAATGATTATAATGATAATAATGATAATAATGATAATAATGATAATAATGATAATAATGATAATAATGATAATGATGATAATGATGATAATAATGATAATAATGATAATAATGATAATAATGATAATAATGATAATAATGATAATAATGATAATAATGATAATACTGATAATACTGATAATACTGATAATAATGATAATAATGATAATTGATAATAATGATAATAATGATAATAATGATGTGAATTTAGAGACTATGACCTCTGTAGAGGTTAAGACTGAGGAAAAGCAGAAGAGTTCAAAGGAAAAAGCTCTTTCTTCAAAAATGGAAATTTTAATTCCGCATTATGTTAACATCAAATATGGCTTCCAAACAAGAAAAAATAAGGATATCTTTAATCAGGCACATATTTAAAGAACAAAGTTGTAATCAACAGATTTTACTTAACAAATGCAGGATCGATTAAAGCTACGTTTACAGTTTACTAAATAAACTTTGTGTTTTTTTATTTTCAAAAGATTTGAACGCCCTGGTGAGATATGAAGACCTTTTAATAAATTATTAAACGGGGAAAGTTTTTTTTTCCCATAAAATACTTTTTCTCTTTAATTCCGGAATAAAACCCTAAAAAATGCGTTTCCCACAAACGTTGAAGGGGGGGGGGTAATATACCCGCCATGCTTATAACAACACTAGCCATTACCTTTTAATTGTACAAAAAGAACTTCACCTACTACGTTCAGGGACCCTTCACCTGTGAAAAGTGTGGGAAAGTGTTTAAAGAACGAAGAGTGTTAAAGGAACATGAAAATTTACATTCGGAGCCCAAGGTAATAAATACATCCATGGGCTTTCAATCTCGGTGTAAGGTACACTTTCCCGAATACTATTTTCCAAATCCACAGCTTTCTAACTGTAAAACTTCCGAATTGGACATTCCCAAACAGGGGCGGATACAGGATTTAAGTGAGGGGGGTGCTAGATTTATTTCGGAACAAAAACATCCAGATTGAACAAAAAAAAAATTTAAGATAGATTTTTTCCTGTTTTGCACTAGGTTTTCTTTCTCTTAAGTGCTATTGAAGAGCTATAAAATCTCAGGAGGAATAAAAGGGCCAAAGTTCTACATTTAGGGACTACAATTGTTTTCTTGTGCAATTTTAATGATGTATGTTTGGAACGAAATTCAAATAACCATTTTTTAGTTTGAATGTATGGAAGGCTGTGGAAAAAAATTTCACACAAAATCCAATATGCGCGTGCACGCCGATGTTGTGCATTTAAAGAAGAAAAATATTCCCTGTGAGATCTGCGGGAAAATGTTCTACAATGTTAGTCTTCTGAAAGTGCACAAGGTGAAATTGACAAACTAACAAAATCTCTTTAAGCGTAATTTTAAGTGACTTTTATTTAATGAGGGACCTCCCCGATTCACAATGGTACCTTAGACATATCCTCCTTAATCTGTTAAAAAGCTTTTAATTGTTCAACATTTTCTTTTGCAATCTGTTATACATTAGAAATATCAATAATTACTTTCTTGAAGTGGCAGAAAATTAATATTTACTTTCAAATGTTCGAAAACTGTTTTTAACATTAAAAGATAATATTTTTTCTGGACGTTAGTAACGTATCAGTTGTTTCGATTCTACGCTGTACACTGCGCACTTCGGAATTTTTAAGAATACACAGAGATCTCTGTACTCGATGAACACACAGCGTTGTAAATCCGGAATTGATTTTTTTTGCAAGAAGGATCACTTGAAATTACGCTTACAGTCTCTTAACTAAAAACTGTTTTTATTATTAAATATTTTAAACTTGCTACCTTCAGTTATTTTGCTTTCTGGCTCAAATTGTGGCTGTTTCAGTTTTTTCGTTATTTTTTTTTATATATAGGGTGACCCCAAAAAAACAAGGATTAGGGTTTTTAAGTCTCAATAATCTTTGAAAGAAATTACTCGAAAAAGTGTCCCAGTATTTAGTTTTTAATTTTAGAAGAAGAAGACAATTTAACAATGCTTAGAAATCATATTAATGAATACTTAGGAGGCTCCGATTTAAAGCCATGCAAAAAACGACCTATTTCCAAGGTCCATCAAAGCTGTTCCAACCATGGGGCTGGGATTTCTGCAACCTATCTTTTATAAGTTTCTCTTCATAGAGTTCTGGGTATAGGACTACGTATACACCTTTGATTTAAGAAAGCCATGAAGAATTATCTAAGGGGTTTAGATAGATGTCAATGATTTTTTTCGTATCTTAAGCAATACTGGTTATCTAAAGTTAACAGAGAAATTTTCGAATATTCGACATAGTTTTACACCAAAGGAAAAGATTGGAAGATAAAAACTTAATTAATGACCCCTTCTAAGATTAAAAACTACATACTGGGGCACATTTATTGATTCTTTTCTAACGATTAAAAGGGCTAAAAATCCTTGTCCGCGTTTTTGGGTCACCCTGTATTTAAAATGTTTATAGGAGACGCATAGTGCTTATAAGTTGACCTGCCGCCACTGTCCCGCCACTTTCTCAGCATCCAAGACACTTAGGAACCATATAAGGTAATATACAGTTTAACCAAGAATTTTGTAGAAATCGAAAGAATTTATAAAATGTCTTGACAATTTTTAAATTTTGAAAAAAATTTTAAGGCACATACTTTCAATTCCAACCATCCATAAACCTTCCCTGGGATAGTGCGAGGTCCCACAAAAAATGTGAACCCAATCGGTTCAGCCGTTTTGACGTTTTACTGTTACAAAAAACAGATGTCGAAGACTTTTTGTAACTCTGAATCCTGCTGTATCAAATAAAAATCAAAACAAAAGGTTTTCCACTGCATCGGTTTGCAAAGAAAAGGGAATTAGGCAACGCGTCTGAGGATTGGTCAATTAAAAAGAAAAAAAGACACTGTTCTGTCTGTTAAATTAGTTCCAGTCATATTTTATTAATAGCCAAGAATATTTTAGGACAAAACACACCACCGAGGAGAATGTTCCAAAATGTTATATTTGTCATAAAAGTCTGGCAAGTGATCTGGTTCTTCGAAATCATATTGCCAGGTAACAGATTACAGGGGTACATCTTTTATTGAAAAGTCTGGCAAGTGATCTGGTTCTTCGAAATCATATTGCCAGGTAACAGATTACAGGGGTACATCTTTTATTGAAAAGTCTAACTAGTGATCTGTAGTTCCTCTTACTATAGAAATAATGAAGAAAATTCAACACATTTAAAAATTGAAAAATTGCGTAATCTTTCTAATTGATTGTGAGCTAAAGGGTACCGTTGTGAATCGGACATGCTACGCTATAAATGAAATTACACTTGAAATGTCTATAGAACCTTAATTGTAAGGAATAATAATAAAATTGTGGAAAGTATCATAAAGTAAAAAGTTGAAATCCCATTTCTTTAGAATAATCATTAAACAATTGTTTTGGGTAATATAGGAAAATATTTTTATTTTTTGTTACATCTTTAAAATTTGTTTTTTAGAGTTCACTTTCACGAGAAGAACTGCGTGTGTGCTCACTGCGGTAAATCATTCTTTGAGAAGTCAGAGTTAAATTCACATCTAGCAACCCATAACCCTAGTCAAAATGTAACATGTGAGGTAAAATAATCTAATATTTATTCAATCAATCAATCATTTAAAAAGTTAGCCATCAATCAATCACTAAAAAGTTAACAATCAATCAATCACTTAATCTATGAACTAAGAGTTAAATTCGCATATACTACATACAGGGTGTCCCAAAAAACATGGGAATTCAGTGACGAATTCGATATCGTCTTTGTTATGAATTAGCAGTGTAATACCTAATGTCAAAAGCCATAATATTATTTTGTCTGTTAGAGTTTATTTTATGAAAAGGGTAAAAGACTGTAAAGATGTGTCCATAATGTCTCCGCAATATGAATAGTGAAGACAGACAAGTTTACTCTGTTTGTATTCTGCAATTTTCTTGTTTTACTAAGTACAACCGTATGCAGTCAAAACATAAACAAACAAAATGTGAACATAGCAGACGAAACTCTTACAGATTACAGCTTTCTTAGTAGGTATCACTATACTAAATCAAAGAATTATTTAAAAAGACAATAATTCCCATGTTTATTAACTCATAACTGTAACTCATAACCCTAGTTAAAATATAATATGTGATATATAATAATCTAGTATTTATTCATCAATTAGTTAGGAAAAACAATTAATTATGAATAAAAATAAAAATAAAATTCACATCTAGCAACATATATCCCTAGTTAAAATATAATATGTGAGGTATATAAATCCTATTCAATCAATCCAGTTAAGAAATGCATGCAATCAATCAATCAATTAATTCTTGATCAGTTTATTACATGGTTTGTTATGATTGATTTAATGATTTAATTGATGAATTGATTCAGCAAATTGACTTTCAATTTAGACGTCCTAAAAGTTTAATTTAATTTGAATCAATCTTTGAACAGTTGGTGGCAATTATTAGTGAATTTATTGATCTATTGATAGCGTAATTTTAAATGACCCTTCATGCGTAAAAATAGCAATGCCCAATTTATAACAGTACCCTTGAAACCTTTACCTGATCAAAAAATGTGAAATTTAACGTCAATTTTCTGTAAATTTGCGCAAAAAAAATTAAGTTAACAAAAACATGCATATCAAATTCATATTTAATGAGACAAAGCATTTAAGATTACCGTTGTAAATCGGGTATTGCTATTTTCGCATGGAGGGTCACTTGAAATTAAGCTTACTGTTCCTTTAATTGATAGATTTCTTTCTGTTAGATCTGCTCTGCCAGGTTTAAGAACAAGAGAAACCTCTCCTCTCATATGAAGAGCAAGCACGGGGATGCTGAGAGGAAACATGTTTGTGATCTTTGCGGGAAATCTTTCTTCAAGACATACCATCTTAACAGGTTTCACCATGGACCTGAGTCTATTGTAACAGAGTCTGTAGAAGACGACATACTATTCTTAGCTAGGTTTAATAAGCTTAAAGCTAATGTTAACCTTAAATCTAGTTTCTGAGACAAAAAAGAATTGGTTGATTTATGTTCACATAAAGAATGAAACATAATTTTTAAGATACTTACATGTAAGTGCGTGCGCGCTGAGATTTAATTTATTTTGCTTTCAAACTAATAAAAATAAGCCCCAGCAAGATTGTTATTTCAAAAAATTTCTTATTAATATTTATTACTAAATATCAAAGAATAAAGAAGAAAACAATGTCGTCTTTTACTCGTATTCTGCAAGACATTCATATATATGTAGCGTATAGCCGGCCATACGGCTGGACCGAATGGGCTGAAATTTTTGGTGGACACTCATATAGGTGGCTTCAAAATTTTGTTTTCAAATTTTGTTTTCAAATTTTTTTTACGGGCAACGCCGGGCCCTTCAGCTAGTTTAACATATAGAAGGTTTCGAAAAGAAGACTTGTCTTCAACCTGACACTTTGACGGATATTGATTGTCAGAAACAGAAAACTTATTTTTAAGACACCGATAGGCTATGGGCATAAATAGACAGCTTGTTTTTTAGACATATGGAAGAACATAAAACTTTTATAGACATAGGGAATATGGAGGATCCTTAAACTTTCTCTTTTAGACATATGGATGGGTATAATTATAAGTATAAAAAAGAAACTTGTAGTTTCTAGACATATAGATGGACACAGAGAAAAGCTTTTTAAAACACATGGATGTTCATAAACAGAAAATTTGTAGTTTCTATAATCTACATACATGGAATATGGATGAAAATCTAGAGAACTTTTTTTTAGACATGGATGAGTATGTATAAACATTGGCATAAAACTTGTAGATTCTAGAGATATGGATTATGAATGGACTGGACACATATAAAAACTTTATTTTAGACATTTGGATGGGCATAAACAGAAAACTTGTTTCTGTAAAATTTGCGAAAAAGGATTTGGATCCGAAGCAAAAGTTCGCGAACATCACAGAAAAGTTCATGAGCGGAAAGCCAAAAAGGTAAAAAATTACTATTTTAATAAACACATAAAAACCCTTTCAACATTCTAAAAAATTTCTGTTCAGAAGTTGATGAAATGTGATCATAGAAACAAATTTACCCCCCCCCC